>NC_091555.1:34424962-34427462 GCF_042767895.1 Penaeus vannamei
TCAGAGCGTTGCCCATTCCGCGTCTGGCTGCCGGGAACAGACTGACCTCGTTTTCCATTCCTTCGGCCATGACAAGATAATATACCTCGTAAACTTGAGCGAGGGAAGAGTACACGGCCAGGGCGTGGAGTTGGAGTAGCGCCATAACTCGGCAGCAGGAAGATGATGACCACGCGATTCCCAGCGGAGGAGAGACATCTGTCGGCCGGAGTCTCTGGCGCGCGTCAAGTTGCTTTTGTGAATATGAAGGTTTATAGGTTTATGGGCACTTTCCCGTTCCCCTCCCTGGCGGCGGCTGCGCGGGCGGGAGACCAGCTCTGCTTTGTGGACATTGCCCGCACGATCTAGGACTTGTGTTTTTCCTCTGCCGTCGCTGGGACACCTCTTTTCCCTTCTCCTCCTCCTCTTCTACCTCCTGGTCATCATCACCATCTTCCTCTTCCTTCTCTTTTCCTCCTCCTCATCATCTTCATCCTCTTCCTTTCCCTCCTCCTCCTCATCATCATCATCATCAACTTTTTCATTTTCTTCCTCCTGTCCTCCTCCTCTAGCTGTTTCAACCCACAACACCATGTTATATCTTGTCGGATTTGTACCAAGACGCCACGGTGACCGAGTGAACACGCTTCCTTGCCTGCCGGGCCTGGAAGACCACGCGTGCCTGTCTGTGCCACACTGTCCGCCCTTTGTGCCGTTCTGAAGAGGGCGATATTTCGTGCTTCTCAAAGTACCGGAAGTCGCCCGATAAGTTGTCTCAAAAACTCCTTGAAGGCAGTTTTGTGGACGCGCACACCCCCAGAGCCGCTTAGGTTAGTATTAGTGTTTAGTTTGAGTATGAGAGGTTAGTAGAATAAGTAAATATCGTATGGCCCGGCACGACCTGAGATAGTTTATTGGTGCGCTGGCGGTGGTCAGTGTTGTAAAGAATACCTCGTCCAGAGGTATTTCAGCGGGACTTAGTGTGTGCTAAGTTATTGCAAATTGCGAGGCTGCGCGTCGTAAATGCAGCGGATTCTGCTTACTTTATGGTGTGAAAATGGCAGTATATGCTTGCGCGTATGTTTGCGTCTTAGTGAGGCCAGTCAATACTTTTAAAAAGACTTTTGAAACTTATTTGTTGAGATGGTTATTACCATGGAACAAAGGTGAAAAGGAAGTTTGGTTGCGCTGCACATTACCCAGTGATGCCACGAGGCTATGTATGTCACGATCTCTGTTGCCGCAACCATTTATAATCGCGATTTGATGGCCAGTCACGTGCGGCGCGAGGTACTACGGTTAAGGACAGGTCTGTGAGTCCTGCGTGTCCCTCTGTGCGTATTGCTATCGGATAAGCTGGAATACCATGTAATTCGGGGAGATAACACGGTATCGCTAAGAGCCTTTACTAACCCTCCGATAAGGGACGTAAAGTGTAGCTGCCTTTGGTCACGAGAAGCGCGACCCTGAATTTGCGGAGCCAACCCTTTCCCCCGCGCCGTCGCCACCCTGTTGGCCGCCCCGGCGTTGCGCCACGCAGCGACTTCCTTCCCCGCAGTGAGTTTCCCCAAGGTCTCCATTATCTCAACCTCTCCGTAAATGTCATCTGGAGGAGCTTCAACAATTTACTTTAAGTGCCATTTACGTTTTTATTGCCTCCAGTTCGGCCGTTTTTGCGCGCCGTCCCTTCCGCGATCACGCCATACGGTATGTGAAGTGTTATGGTGCAAAGAGTAGTTGGCAGTACTGCATGTACGCAGCCCTCGTTGACGTGGTCGCTTCAGGGAACCGCAGACTTAATAAGTTATTGCTTTTCATCATTTCCGGCCAACCTCCCGCATCACTGTACCTAAGTATAATGGCGCCACTGATAATCTTGCAAGTACCTACGTAAACAATTGCCACAGCTGATGGCATTGTTACTACACAGTCCTCTCCGTCAGATTGAAACGTCACGTGACATGATACCAGAATCTTCCATAATTTTTGCGCGAGGCTTGTATGTTGTTGCAAAAGCGCGTGCGGTCGCAAGCGGCTCATTTGCACGAACCAGATTGCAGCGCAGCGGAGGAGTCCCCGTGGCCGTTCGAGTTAAGGTCACCGTAAGGTTAGTGGAACTTCGGTCGGACTTTCCGGCGAGGCTGGAGGATGGTTTTCACGGCGAACTTTGGGATGTTTGATTTAAGAATGTCATGCCGCGCCTTGCCTTTGCGTTTACAGGGGAGATACGTCATCTGGAGGGTATAATTTTGTCTGGAAATGCATACCTACCGAGAGGAAATTATACAAAGTCAGATGTAAAAGCTGATTTTGTCATGCTGATGACATTGCGAGGTGTGTGTAGCGACGATCCCCCTAACTTCATGCTGGTGTTGACCTTATTCTCTCTCTCTCTCTCTCTCTCTCTCTCTCTCTCTCTCTCTCTCTCTCTCTCTGTCTGTCTCTCTTTCTCTCTCTGTCTGTCTGTCACTCTCTCTCTCTCTCTCTCTCTCTCTCATACACGCGCGCGCGCACATACGTA
>NC_091555.1:34437462-34439962 GCF_042767895.1 Penaeus vannamei
ATGATGGATACTTGCGGCGCGAGGGCGGGCGAGGCGGCCGCCGAAGAGATACAGGAAAGTATGGGCGTCGGGCGGGCAGGCAGGCGGCAGACGGGAGCCGAAAACTCGGAAAGAATACGCGCGCGTATGTGTGTGAGTGTGTCAGACGCACACACACGTGTATATGTGTATATATACTGTACTTGTTTCGGGTTTCCCTTTTATATGTTTGTGTACGAATGCATCTGTTGGCGTGCCGCACATTCTTCTCTCCTAACCATGGGTGTGCGCCCCCAGAAGGGACCACGGCCCCTCCCCGGGCCGTTCTCAGGAGACGTGAAATAGCCGAAGGCCCCGAGCTACCTTGCGATCCGCGTGCGTATGGGGAGGTCGGCCGCGCGTTGAGGTCGGCCGCGTTGGCGAAGGTGGGGGGTTGCCGCCGTCTTGGCGCGTCGGAAAGACCCAAACCCGACGAGGGAGACTAATCCTTACGGGCGTGACGATGAAAAGGAGAGCCGATCTCTGAAGGCGGGGATCGCGATGAACAAGGCCGACAGGTATAGCTCCCTCCCCCTTTCCTTCCGTCTCCTCTCCCTCCTGGCTTTTCTTGTATCTCTGCTGCCTTACTACGGCTATCTTCACGACGTTTCATGGCTCTCCTAGTGAGAATCCTCATGACTCTTCGTAAGAATCCTCATGACTCTTCGTGAGAATCCTCATGACTCTTCATAAGAATCCTCATGACTCTTCGTAAGAATCCTCATGACTCTTCGTGAGAATCCTCATAACTCTTCGTGAGAATCCTCATGACTCCTCGTGAGAATCCTCATGACTCTCCTCGTGAGAATCCTCATGACTCTTCTCGTGAGAATCCTCATGGCTCATGTGGCGGCGACCCATTGTCACAGGGATACAGTGGCCCGCGCCCGCTATGACGAGTCAATAAATCTGTTGAATAGGCTGTTTGCTCTATCTGATCGGATTATCTGGCGCTCTGTCCTTTTCGCTGCCGCTTCTCTTTTCGTCTTCGCTCTAGATCGGTATGTCTCCTTTTCTGTCTATCTCTCTGTCTATCGAGAAATCCCATCGCGTATGGGACTTTGCGAAGTGAGGCATCAAAGGAAGGCAGAGGCAGGGAGACAGCAAGCGCGGGCGGGCGGGCGGAGATGAAGGGCGGGAGGGCCACGGAGGGAAGGAGCGGGACAGAGGAGGAGGAGTGGTCGGAGAGCGAAGGAGGAGAGGCCTGGAGGGGATGAAGGGGTGGCAGAAGGAGGCGCGCAAGTATTGGAGATTTTAATCACACCTCGCGCGGCTCCCTCTTTTATGGCGCCGTTGCATTCAGCTCGTCCGGCGGTGATAACGCACGTGACGCCTGGAGAGGGAGAGAAAAGATGAGAGAGGGGGCAGTGAGAGAGTGGGAGGGGGGAGAGAAAGAGAGTGGGAGGGAGAGGGAGAGAGAGAGGGGAAGGAAAATGAAGAGGAAGAGAGAGAGGGGGAAAAGGGGAGAGAGAGTGGGGGTAGGTAGAGGGAGAAAGAGAGAGAGAGAGGCAGTGAGCTAGCGGGATGTTAACGATGATGAAAATGCGTAGAACGGAAGGTTCCTAATCCTATATCCCGCCGAAAAAGCGGCCCAAGGAAAGAGCCTTGATAATGAGCGCCAAAATGCGCATTAAAAGTCGGTCCCGCGGGCGAGGACGGCGGGGATCCGGGGGACGTGAGCAGCCTCTGTACGGCAGGGTTCGCGTCGGGTACACTGTGAGGTGTTCAAAAATCTCCATCTTTTTCAGAGGAACCCAAAGAAAAATGTGTGCAGGGAGTGGTGACAGACGCGCGGGAGCAGGCGATGAGGACAGTGGGCGTCGCGGGCGGGAGAGAGTTGTCGGAGAGTGAGAGCGGGTGGAGCGTGAAGGCCGTCGAGAGTGAAGGCGCTGTTCTAAATATGTAAATACTCCGAGGAATTGCGTTCCAGCGCGCGGGGGCGAAAAGAAACGGAAACGGAGATGAGGTTTTGCACGAGGTCTGAGAATTAACAAAAGGCAATCTAAGGGATGAAAAGTTCCAGGGGGCGAGGTGCTAGGGTGTGGCCAGAAGGGGGTAGGCGGGGAGGTGTCTCGGGTCAGCGGGTGCTTGCAAACACCAGGCCGCCGCTTGCTAGTTTTTGCTGCTGTGCTGCGGACCTGGACTGGTGCCGTGTAACCCCCCAAAACACACCCGCTTGCATTTCTGGCCGCTTGTTAGTACTTTTCCAACACGAAGTAAGGGAAGGGCGTGTCAGAAGTGGGTACAGGTTTTCTACATTATTAATTTTGTGAGAATAAGTTAAAGTGACAAGTATGAATATTATGATATATATAAACAATTTGTTTATACGAAAGAAGTAAAACAAAAGAGCGGTGCATTTAATTGCGCAAGATGTTCATTGCCTTGATGGTCAGAACATGTTACGCAAAGCAGAGCTCTAATGTCCATCATAGAGCCAGTTTCTTTTCTTAAATACTGTGTTCAGAATGTAATGACGAGT
>NC_091555.1:34444962-34447462 GCF_042767895.1 Penaeus vannamei
TCTCTCTCTCTCTCTCTCTCTCCTCTTTCCCTCCCTCCCTCCCTCCCTCCCTCCCTCTCCCTCCCTCCCTCCTCGCCCTCTCTCTCCCTCTCCCTCCCTCCCTCCCTCCCTCCCTCCCTCCTCTCTCTCTCTCTCTCTCTCTCTCTCTCTCTCTCTCTCTCTCTCTCTCTCTCTCTCTCTCTCCTCTCTCTCTCGCCCCTTCCTCCCTCGCCCCCTTCTCTCTCTCTCCTTCTCTCCCTCGCCCTTCCTCCCTCTCTCCTTCCCTCCTCATCTCTCTCTCTCCCTCCTCGTCGCCCCTTCCCTCCCTCCCCTTCCCCTTCCTCCCTCCCTCGCACCCTTCCTCCCTCCCTCGCACCCTTCCTCCCTCCCTCGCTCCCTCCCTCCTTCCTCTCTCCCTCCCTTCTTCCCTCCCTCCAACCATCCGTCTCTTCCTCCCTTCTTCCCCTCACACTCTCACTCACTCATTCGCTCTCTCATATCAGTTTTCCCCTTCTCTCTGCACGGAACCCACAGACTCCAAATTACCATTCCCAAGTTCGTCAAGGAACGCGATTTCTTACATGAGGTTTGCCCAAAGTTTTGTGCCTCGGGAGGTCGCACGAAGAAAGCTGAAAAGTGTAGGATTCCAGAGAAGTCCTTCGCTTTGCCAGAGATCGTGGGTAGGCAAGGATCAGCTGTCACACAGGAGGTTCTTGGCGTGAGCAATGTAAAAGCATTGTGCTCCTCAGATGTGTTGTGGCAAAGGGTGGTTGAAGACGCGAGTTGATTTAGGCTATGGTGTTTGTGGCAGGTAAATTGAGGGGATTGTGTATAGAGAGAGTTTTCAAAGATGCGCGTTTGTTTTTACTGTTTGTGGGGGAGAGGCAGGGGGTGTATTTGGATGTGTGGTAAGGGTTTTGTGTAGGTTTTCGCCGTGGTTCTTGTAGCTGGTAAAGAGGAGGTGAATATTTTTGGGCGTGTTGTGAAGGTTTTCAAGGCGCTCAGAGGTTCATGTTGTAGTTTCTATAGCAAGTGAAGGAAGGGGGTTGTTGTAGCTGTGTATTAAAGGGGTTCCGAAATCCCGGCTGTTTGAGTTGTGGTGTTTGTGTGAGATAAGGGGTGTTTGGATATGAATTAAGGGGTTTTGAAGATGTACGTGAGCTTACGATGTGAATACTGTAGCGGGGAAAAGGGGAGAGGAATTGCTGGGAAAAGTTATAAAAGGTAGTCAGAGGAACGTCCGTCGCATTAATAATCATTTTGGGGAATCTGGGACGGTGCCTGTGATGTATTAGGGGCGTACGAGCGTAAGCGAAAGAGGGCGTGGGAAAATTGAAATATAATGAAGGGTGCGCGTGTGTGAGAGCCATTTCTGACAGCAGTCCGCTTGGCCCGCGTGTGGCTCTTGTTTGTGACGTGCATGGAGCGTGTGGCCAACGCGTGCCTGTACTATCAGTGTAATGCATGTCTGTGTTAGTGTTAAAGTCTGGTCATACAAGTTGTATGTATTTATGTGTGCATGTATGGTTTTTATATGCATTCATGCAGTATTGGTCATGTTTGTGAATATTCTTGCAGAACACTGGTGTTGTAGCATATATGTTTGACGTATTTGTCATTTCATAAATTAATACATTTTGTGTGTTATATATATCTAAATTTTGGTACAGACACGTGCCTGAGTTTTGTCATTTGAAGGCAGGGTTTAGTGGTTTTATATATAGAACTGATGTTTTATATATGTAAAGTTCTAAGGGAAGGAAGGAAAAGAGATGCTGAGAAGCATCAGGACGCGAATATAAGCAACCGCAACCTTGCCTATGAATCCCAACTGCAGCGGCAATTGTTTTATGCACGCAGGAAAAAATACAATCTTAGAAGACTTTACCATGAATTGCAATGATGTTGCGCACGAAGTGTGACGAAGGTGAGCGCACTTGGTCAGAAAGAATGCAACGATTCACAAAGTCATGGGCGTAAATTATGGACAAGAAATGAACTAGGAAGACTTTGCTGTCCAGTCGAAAGAGTTTTTAATGCTGTTTGATGATAATTACTGTAGATGCGGACAGTGTACGCACAGCTCGTTCTGGTCTGGCGGCTCGCATGAAAGACAACCCTGCTACAAGGCTGCTGCTTCGTCAATATGCGGGTGTGTGTCGTCACGGTGTAGGTGTAACACTTTAAGTGTGTATGTTTTCGCAACTTGACTGATATTGAATAACTCTGAAATGAAAAATGTATAAATACTTACCTTAGATTTTCGATCAGCACTGAAACTTGTTTGGTTTAATTTTGAAATGGAGTGTTGTCGTATCTGGCTATGTTTAAATCACCACTGACCAATCATCAAACACTATTAAATATTTTGTAAACATATATTTTCTTCCTTAATATATATCGTCGAGAGGCTGCACCACAGAAGCGGCAACCACACACTGGCGCCTGCGCGTCAGAACTGCGAGAGAGTCAATAGGGCACTGAGCCAGTGGAGACCCGCGAGGTTCTGTCGCACGGAAAG
>NC_091555.1:34452462-34455207 GCF_042767895.1 Penaeus vannamei
ACATACAAACGGCTTCGGTGATGTGGAAAATCCAGTCGACGGAAGCACAGAACGAACTGGCGACGAAGGCAGATTCCTCAGACGGGGATAGCGGGCAGCAGGGGAATGCGAGGTATTACACTCCAGCGCACTTTGGGGTCTCTCGTGGAGTAGCTTGGGTTCACGCGAGAATTCATGAATGACGGATCTGTTAAAGGACACGGTGACGGTGGAGTAGTGTTTGGCATGCGACAGAAAGGAGTATCAAGGACGAAGGGTATGAGGTAAAGATACATCAGCTGATGTGATGGATTGAGTGTAATATCTTTCTAGGTGTTTGGTGATACTTTGCCTGATGGTAATATAAATTATGATGTAATGGTTGGAAATGAAATAGCTAATGAGCAGGGAGAGATGATAGGAAATGAGAGAGAGATGTAGAGACGTAAAACTAAGACAGACAGACAGACAGATTGGGGTGTATGAATAAGAGAAAAGTGCTGAGGACGTATAATCCCGAAGTCCTATAAAGTATGAACTTTTTGTCACTCTTCTCTATTTCCAATAATCATTTGTTTCCTTTCGGTATCATTTGTTGCAGTTTTCTAAGCACTTCTAGTTTTTTTTTCTTGCTCTATCCCGTTGCCCCCTCCCCCCTCCGTCAGTGTGGCCTTGCCTTTCCCCCTCCTCGCCTTTTCCCCTTTCGCCCCTCCGCTCTCACCCCCTTTCTCCTCTCCCTTCTGTTTTCTCCCTTCTCCCTCTCTTCCCCCTCCACGCCCTACCCAATCCCTCTTCTCCCTCTTTTCTCCAACAACAGTCCCGCGCCCTCTCTCCGATGTCATGTTTTTGGAAGCCCTTAGCAGCCTCCCCAAGGCACCCCCTCCCCTAGGCACCCCCTCCCCCGGTTGTCTAATGTCATGAGGAGAGCCCATCCATCAAAACTGGAAGTGAATATTCAATGAGTTTCAAAACCCGTATCGTAGGACATGTGTCATATCAAACTACATACGTAATATAAATTCACTCTTCAGCAAAGTCACACATTTATCCCCCCATGTCCCCTTCTGTCTTCGTATCTCCCTCACTTTCCTCCTCTCAATCTCTCTCTTCTTCTTCCCTCCCTCACCTCTCTTTCTTTCCTTCCCTCCCTCCACTATCTTTCCTTCCCTCCTCCCTCCCGCTCCTTTCTTCTCTTCTGTCTCCCTCACTCGGCTCTCTTTCATTCCCTCCCTGTCCCTCCCTCCCTCATATCCTGTTCGTCCTTCTCCAGTCTAGAACATTCCCCTCGTCCTCGCCCCCCCCCCCGCCGGCTTTCCTCCTGACATACGTCGCCCTTTTGTCTTCCCCCGCGGCCGCCCATGCGCGCCCGCCGCCGCCGGGAGCGAGACGGAAAGGCGTCGTGTTCCCTGAGCACATTCTTTCCTCGGTTTAGATTAGTCAGTTTCACCTGCGTGGGTTTCCTTTTCCTGCTCGTATTAGTCTCCCACTTGCTGTGATTGCTTTACTTCCTTAAGAGTCTAGCGTTTGTAGATCATGTGTTTTACTTTATCTATGAATCTGTTTTTATTTATTTACATGTTTATTTAGTTGTATTTCATATTGATTTTTGGTATGATCAACTGCCATGCGACATCAAACATGCGTTCTCTGCATTAAAGTTTGCACGCGTGAACGCCGCCCAGGTATAGCACTGACGGGCGAGGTGCCGGGGTTTGCAGGCGTGGGCGTGGCGATGTGTTGCGGGCGTGTCGTGTGCGGTCGCTGAGGCTTCCGAGATCGACCGCCTGTGTCCTCGTCATCATCTCCGGCTTACCGAGCCGTGTAAGCCTTTTGTCATTGCGCCGTGTTGCGACGTGCCCCGCGAGGCTTGGGCGCTCGGCAAGTGGTCCTTTGATGTTCTCGCTGGGCCTTCAGGTGCCCGCCTCTGTGGGTATTTGGTGTTTTCCTCGGGGTCCCGGGGCTGTCGAAATATAATGCGGTTGAGGGATAGTTAAGAATTCTCATATTGTTTTTTCCCTCCCTCTTTCTAACTGGGAGACAGACAGACAGACAATAGCAGAGCTCATCGTAATGATTTCCATAGCGCTTTATATAAAACCAAACTGAGTTATAAGACCACCCATCTGCGACAAATACTGTTACATGTAGATTTACGGCTTTCCTCAATGATTTTCAAACCATCCCGAATTTAACGGTGGCAGTTACACGCTCATAAGGCCGTGCCACTCTCACGTGTACCCTTCTCACACCCAGTCAACCACCCCCCTCCTCACTATCTCTGTCCACGCCTACCCTTTGGTTGGGGGAAGCTATCCGCCCTGAACGCGAATGACGAAGAGGGATTCAAGATCGAGCCGTCGATACGCAGGGGAAGCCATGCCTGCGCATCCCTGGGGCAAGGTGGCGTCCCGTAAGGCGACCTCCAAGCCCCCTTTCCCTCCTTCGGGTCGGCGGCGGCGAGTGCGGTCACTTCGCCCGCCATTTCAGCGACCGCAACGCCCATTGCTATGATCACAGGGTTGGAATGCGCAACTGGGGCTCTCCTACTTTTTGTGGTTTTATCGAAGCCGCTGTTGCTTATGCTGTGGCCGTGAGTGTGTAAAGAAAACAATGCCCTAACAGTACCCTTGGTAGGCTATTTCGGATTTGACCACATCAGAGGTCTGTGTGAAAACGAATGGCAGTTCTTTACAGAAATTGTTTAGCAAGCAATGCACGGTGTCATGGGTCATGCAGTTCTTACCAAAGCAAAATGAAGTGCCACAA
>NC_091555.1:34475707-34478207 GCF_042767895.1 Penaeus vannamei
ATTGCTTACATGGATATTTTAAAGCAGTGCACTTTGTACTAGCATAAAGGTTTAGTAGTTGTTTATAATGTTTTCATGAGGGTAAAAGACTTTTCTTTTGCATTCAAATTGTTATGCCTCTTGTCTGAAAAGTTAAACTACAGTTTGATTTTGTGAGGTCAAGGGCTTTTGGAATTGGGTGGTGGTGGTGGTGTGTTGATTAATAATGTATCCTTAACAGAACACCGAAGAATACCATCCTTATGTAGTGATTGACAACGGCCTCACATTTATAGGGTCTACAAGGGTGATAATCGTTACTAATTAGTTTTATATTAGTGGTTGTTAAGGCTAGTCTTTCATAATATGTCATTGGTTGATGTTTGCTAATGTGTAGCCAGTTTTTAAGCATTTTTATAGTGTTATCCTGATAGAAAGGAACAGAAAGTTTTTAGCAATACATATTTTATAATGATATAAATGGTTGATTCATTGGCTAAGATGAAAGTTTTATAGCATCTCCATTGTCATTTAGTCTAATATTCTCAATTCAAATAACTTTTAAAGTCTTCATGCTCTATTTGGAAACTTAACTTTATCTAAATACGTATACTATTTAACCTTCTTCATCTTGTAGGCACAAATTTCCTCTTGTCATTTATTAGGGCTTTGATATTTATATACACAGAAAACATGGGCCTATTTAAACTGAAAATATGAATACATTTTTACTTTTAGATTACCTTGTGTAAACTAACTGTACATCAGTAACACTAAAAAGAATTACCTATAGAGTTTCTTTTCAGAAGGGGTAAATTTATTATTTGAGATGACAATTTAGGATATGATATCCAGATAATAGAGAATTATGTTAATTGTCACTTTCAAGAATCTTGTCTCTTAATGTATCATTTTCCAAGTAATTGTTTTTAATCAACAGAAATGCTGCAATAAATTATATATCACTTTCAAAGACTTTTATACAGCTGTAACATTATGCAGCTGTTACTACTTTTTCTGTTAACCTAATATTAACAGATATTTGCTGGCTTTGTACTTCATTACCAACATCTAGGAAAAATTATTGAAATCTGGCATGCTGGAGTGTGCATGATTAGAAGATTAAAGAAAAATCATATTGAAAATATATGGATAATGGTCATAGCAACATCCATATCATGAGGGTACACTTTGGCTATCACTGTCATTTTATGTTTATAAATATGTTCTTATGTATTCAGAAAATAGAAAAAAAGATATGTAAAAATATTTTGATTCTACCAATAACTGGATCCAGGTCAGGAAGTTGTATGTTTAATAAATAAAAAATTGGCATGATTTCTCAAATACACCAATTCCAGGTTTTCTGTGTATATACTAGTAGAAAGAGAAAGTTTCACATTTAACTAGTTCTTTCTCATACAGTTAACCATGTTCCTGCCACTGACATCATAGAAAATGTGAAACTTCAGTATCTTTCTTGGCTATTTCACCTTCTACATTCAGATCAGGAATCCTAGATATAAGACTGTGCAGGAGGCAATGCAACTTTAGCAAGTCACTATTTTGCAGTTGTCATATCATTAACCAGTTTAAAAAGTGAAAATATTTGAGAAATTCACCTCATATTAGTATGAAAAGTACACTAAACTTTTTTGCAATGTGTTAGAATTTTACAATCTTCAGAGGTGTAAAATCATTAGCATTTTTAACTTACGTACACCTCTGTGATTAGGTAATTTAAGAAGATTAGGAAGAAAATAATTTTTTAAGGTAATACAAAGCAGACAAGACTGAAATCTTTTCTATTTTATAGACACTGTTATCATTGCTTTGTAATCCATTATCAATGTTGAGTCATTTTATAAATATATTTTACTTCGTTAACAGAAAAGAACACAGAAAATAGATAAGTGTCTTCTACATTTGTAAATATATCAGTGAGGAAGAGACATAGATAGAATGTCAGGAAGTGTGATGTGTGTTTTCACCATAATAAAACTTCGACAGTCATGGGGTCTTAATGACAGTGTCTCGCATAAGTGTTGGTCCAATCCACAGGTTGCACGTAATGTCTTCTTGATAGTGATGATGAACAAGGGGAGTCCACAGTAACTTCTCATTTCTCACAGGAGTACATTGTTTTGTACAAATTCCATATGTATGATACTATACTGAGTTGAAATAAAGTGCTAGCTTATCTTGCAAATTTTATCTTAACGCCATGAACATATAAACATTTCCTTTTGATGAGATTTTTTTTTTTGCAGAACAAAGAATATCATACAGAAAGAGTAATGTAATATATAAATTCCATATTGTTAAGTAGAAAGATACAGATTTTTGAAGACAATGTACAGATTGTGCTAAATAAAGAATAATTATGTGTAATGATATGAAAGTAGAATAATTTGAGAATTTATTTCTACCATAGTTTAAAAATGTACTATTTTTAAATTGCTAGATTATGATGATGAAGAAGAAAGAGGAGGAGCAGTTTTATAACTTTTTATTGCAAGTA
>NC_091555.1:34498207-34513207 GCF_042767895.1 Penaeus vannamei
TGGCTACACCGGTGACCTGCCTCATTCTTCTCAGTGACCATGAAGGATGTGTGCCATTTGTGTTATGGTGGTGTGCTTGATTTTTTTTTCTTTTTTTAAAAATTTAATGGAAAATTCTGAAGAGATCATAAAGTTTTTACAGATTCATGGAATCATCCTAAATGAAAGAAAGTGTGAAAAACACTATCTTGCCATGCATACTGAGGTGAAGAGAATATTTCCCAGGGGGTATTGGAGGGCAGAGCCCCCCATCTTCCCTCCCCTTGGGCAGTGTCCATAAGGCATGCCGATTCACAGCAATTTGGACAATTAAGTAAATTTTGTGTGTGATTACCATGTGCACTTGCGCTTTATTGTGTTCAAATATGGCGGCATAATCGAACGCTAGCATTTCAGAAAAGTATTTCTTCGATTTTAGAAAATATAAATTTTATCTTGCATTTCCGAAAGTTGTATTTCTTTGATGTTCGTAAATAGGAAGTTTGGCTCGTATTTCAGAAAAGTCGCATTTCATTGCATTCACAATTAACGTAGGGGACCGTCCCGGGAAATGACCATCTTTCCCTACTCATATCATCAGAAAAAAAATTGGTTGCAGATAACTCATTGATTCTTTTTGCATAACATAGAGTATAGAATTGCGCTCCATTTGATATATAATTTTGACCTCACATCCCCATGGGGGGAGGGGGTGGCAAAAAACAAAAAGTTTTTTTTCCCTCTTCTTCGGTACATAATGTGGCCCACAGTTTTTTCCTGAACAATCCACAAAAAATTTATGTGTTAGATCTATCATAGCCTTCGTCTAGAAAACTCTAGACAAAGACTACGCACAAAATCAAGATCAAAATTCCATATAGTTTTTATTTCAGAGTGGGTATTACTGAGTACTATCATCTTCAATATGAAATAATCAGTATCTCGCTTATACATCCGAAGTTTTAAAAAATCTGATTATTTGGTGACCTTCGTAATGAAGTCCTCATCACAGCGGTAACGACCAATTTCAAATCTAATCAAATTTACCGATGCCATAATGTACCGACCGTTGAGTTTGTCTTGGGGACCTGTGTGTGGTCCTCCCCCCCCCCAAAAGAAATCCCTTGATTCTTCACTTGTCCCCCAAAATTGTAGGGGATAGGGGGAAAAATATAGGAAAAAAGGAAAATTCCATCTAGAATTACCAAACTTTCAAGCATTTTGTTCTCTTAAAAGTTTCAGGATGTGCACTCTTCAAGTGCACACTTGGTAACAGTTACACACTGCACACTTCAAATTTTTTTCGTGCACACCCAAGATCTCGTTGAAAAGTGCCGTACTTTCCATATTGGCACATTGCTTGCAATGGAAATAGTACATGGAATTGATATCCTAGTCCAGTAATTTTAGCTTATAGTTCTGCATAACAGATCGTGATGATTCTGGTATTATTGGATTCCTCTCACTGTCTAGTTTCCAAATGTAAATAAGATGGTTAAGGTTTATGATAGGACCGCACCGACTAGGAGAAGCTCCCAGTAGGGAAATATGGCAATCATGAGGGGGTACGGGGCTTAGGTTAGGTGATCCTACTGGTAGTTTGTGCGTTTAAGATGTGGTTCACTCACTCGTTTGTTCCGGCAACACCATGTCGAATCATCCGTGGCTGAATCTTGTCTCAAGTTTTTACATTTTCCACTTTCTTTTTCATCTGTAATACTATCTTTGCTCAGATTTTTAATTTCCCACATTCTTTTGCTTTTTAAAATGAATGGTATGAAGGAACCCCCCCAACCCCTGATTCCCCACAATATCCCCCAACATTGTTGGCGGGAGTCAGGGACTTCGTCTCTGACAGATGCAGTCCTATCATAAACATTTACCAAAAAAATTTGTGTGGAAATCCCCCGAATCCCCACATTCTTGGCCCTGATAGCAGGGGAGGGCATGAAAAGTACCAGAGAAATTGCAGGGTAAAATGTAAACGATATACACAGAAATATTCACAATGCTGTTTAATGCAGGGGGCTGTGCCCCACTGCAACCCCCCCATGAGGGCTACCACCCCAACCCCTGCCAACAAGGGCTACAGCTACCTACATTAAACAATATATTATATGATTCTGTGTATATTATTAACATTTTACTCCACAATTCCCCTGGTACCTTTCATACTCTCTCCAGATATTTGGGCCAAAAATGTGAGCTTTGGGGGGTTCTGCGCAATAAAATCTACATGTCTGCATTTTATATGGAGGAATCCAACAATACCAAAATTGTCTTGATCAGGTATGTGGACGTATTAGAAAAAATTACCTCTAATCCTAAGACACTTTTAATACATGGATGATCCAATGCAAAGTGCAGATAACATTTAAAACCTTAAAGAATAAACAAGCATTTGTTTTGTGACACTTCAAACAGCAAATTCAAAGGCCTATTACATTACTCCTGTGCTCTTTGCACTAATGTTAAAGCCACCTGCAGTTATACAAAACCATAAAGTAAAAATTTTCTTTAGTTTATCTCTATGGTATGGTGAGGTAGAGCAAATTAAAGATGATATTCTTGTAGATGACAAGAAGGTGCAGTCATCAGCACAAAAAATCATCTGTAGACCTGAAAGTTAATGGTACAATTAAGGAAGGACATTGCAGAAAGTGCCGCCTGCAGCCCAAGTCCACTTGGTGCTCCAGAGTTTCAGCTCTCTTGCTGTGCTAACCGATGTGAAGACAGTGTTGCCCAAGGGGATGTTGGGGGGCAGTGCCCGAAGAGCAAGCCTAGTCACGGTAACTTAGAGAGTGGATAAATTTTTCCTTCTACATATAGAGCTATAATCCTGCATTTATAATGTGTGATCATACTTAGCCAGATAACAAGTCTGGACTATCAGGATGACTAGGTCACATGTGGAACCCTCGCAAGACCTCCATAATAAATGCAACCAACTCTAAAGGAAACCTTCATTATTTTCATATACCACTGTTTTATTATATATACTATATATATTTTGTAACTACTCTGATGAATATATGATTTATATGCAACTTACAAACACAAAAATGACCTTTGATAACAAAAATGTGCAATGAAATTACTTGCCGACCATCCCTTTAATAGCTGCTACACAAATGCTTTTGCATCATCATCTCATCCTACTAGCTTGGCTGCTTAGTTGGCATGAAGGATGAGATGAATAAGCAAAATTGGGGTTCTGCAATGGTTAAAAACATGTCCAAGAAGTCCAACTTGTTGGATGAGGAGTTACAAATGCAGATTTTAAGAATAACCAGTCCAAACTCTTACCTTGCTATGATGTACATGGCAGATGTATGTTGATCTTAGCAGGAATGCTGAAGGTGCTGTGACCGTGATTGCTTGACAGCGCCTCTGATGGGATTATTATTTATGATATTAAGCAACTTTATATGCAAACAGTGACAGATATATCTTGCAAGAAAAATGGGTATATTCTGTTTCCCACAGCCATGTAGTATAAGGTAGAATTTGCATTTAATGGACAGAATGACAAAAATAAGACACTTTTCTCCTATGGTATTACCTTTCCAAGTTGATAATTAGAAAGTTGTTCAACATGTAATACTTTGGTATACATTTACAGGAAAATACAATATCACTATAGGAAAAGTAAAATTGCACTCATGAATACATGATATAATCTGCATAAGCAAAAAATAAAGTCAAATATAAAGATGATAGTCTGTGACAAATGCTGTATCAAAATTAAGAGTACAGTGATTGGATGTGCCCTTGGGGCTCTGACCCCAGGTTAGGAAAGTTTTCAGTTCATATGGCAATATTTATGGATTTCTCAGGAATGGTTTAAATAATTGGGACATAATCTCAGAGGGGGGTAGTCAAGAGATTCAAACATATTGCAGCTTTCATAACTGAAAGAAGGAATAACAATTGTAAGATTGGATGGCTCCATGGAAAAAAAACTATTGTCAAAAGAAATAATGTAGAATTTGCACTCCTGATGCCATTAATATTTTCCATAATGGTAGTAATATGAATGACTGAAAATAATTTAAATGTTTGATAAGGGTTTCATATGGAAAGGCAAGACTAGAAAAAAGGAAATCATTACATGTTGCTGAGACTATATCAGTAAGCAGTAAATGGTACCAATACATTTAGCATATACAATGTGTTGTCAATGCACTTAGAAGGACAAATTAGACGAGAAGGACAAATTGGACAAGCTCTGTCCTGAGAGGAGAATGTTTGTTAACATTTTTCCCTTATTGCCATTATCTCTGGAGGCAGTTGTTGATTGCTGTGCACATAGCATACTATACAAGTAAAGTAAATTCATGATTTTTATTGATGTATCTTGATCCATAAGAATAATTTAGATTAATCTCTCCTGTTTCAGATATGAGATAAACACGGTCTTGAAGAAGGGGATGGAAGATCATATCCTGAAATGCTCCACAGTGATAATTGCTTGTGGAAATTTAGCAACAGGTGAGGTTGTTTAATCTGAACCTTCACTAAGGTTATTAAAGTTATTTTCCTGAATATGCTATAAGATATATAATGTATTATGATTTCCTTTTGTTTCATGTTCTTCCGCTAAAGATGTTTTTATTGCTAAGTTTCACATGTTTTGTGTTTTATATCTTATAATTTCTTTATTGGTAATGATGTCCATATGTCTAATTATTCTTTAATCTGTATAATCCTTTTTTTTTTTTTTTTTTTGTTAGATTTTTTTTAAACTGAAAAATTTCATGAAGGTAGGTTTAACTTGTACTAACAAATATTTATTTTTCGTGTGTGATCTTTTGTATATTAATATTAGTGCAGGGATTAACCCCCTGGCTGTGGATGGCATGATACCTTGTTTTGTCCTGTGTATTTTTTGTTGAGTAGTAATTGTCCAGTCAGAGATGGCTCCACAAGTGCTTAGTCACTTGAGAGTCAATTATTAATCCTATGAATCTCCTCTGTTTACCCTTTTCGTAGGTAATCTTTTTTTACGTTGTATTTTGATAACATTGTAATTATCATATTTTCAGTATTGATAATAATAGCAGCGATACTAATAACTTAAAACTTGAGCACTTGTGGAACTATTTGTGTGTAACAAAATTTAAAAAATACTACATTGGACAGTGATAATTACACCCAGGGTAAACCTTCATTCGCAATTAGCCTTGAGTATAATGCTATGGCAAAGCTAGGCCTTAAGTGTTAAGTCACTGCATTGCCATTATGCCGTGACGCCAGAAAAAAAAAAGTTGAAAAAAATCGCCCCCCCCCCCCTTCTTCTTCAGTACATAATGTGGCCCACAGTTTTTTCCTGAACAATCCACAGAAAAAATGATGTGTTAGATCTATCCTAGCCTAAGGCTGTGTAATAGCCCGATTTTTAATTTTTTATTTTATTTATTTATTTTTTATTTATTTTATTATTATTATTATTATTATTATTATTATTATTATTATCATTATTTTATTTTTATTTTATTTTTTTGATGGGGGACTGGTTGACACAGAGAACTATTTTTTGTCTGTTTTTTCAGTATTGAAAAATTTATATTTTGTGATTAAGGTAAAAATTTTAAAATTGGGTTATTACTATTACTCTAGCGAAATCAACAAACTGCCTTTGAATCGCATGAAAATTACAAGCCCCATTATATACCCCATTATGATGTGTAAAAAAATGGAGATACTGCATATTATATATATATATATATAAATATATATATATATATATATATATATATATATATATATATATATATAAATATATATATAAATATATATATAAATATATATATAAATATATATATAAATATATATATATAAATATATATATATAAATATATATATAGATATATATATAAATATATATATAAATATATATATAAATATATATATAAATATATATATAAATATATATATAAATACATATATAAATACATATATGAATACATATATGAATATATATATGAATAATATATGAATATATATATGAACATACATTTGAATATATATATGAACATATATATGAATATATATATATATATATATATATATATATATATATATATATATATATATATATATATATATATATATATATATATATATATATATAAATATATATAAATATATATAAATATATATAAATATGTAAAAATATATATAAATATATATAAATATATATAATATATGTAATATATATATATATATATATATATATATATATATATATATATATATATATATATATATATATATATATATATATATATACTTATATACTTATAATGCCCACACAAAAAGTACCACTGAACACTTTTCAAGGATTATGTGATTTTCTTTTTTCTTTTTTTTTAGGATTCAAATTGATCAGTTGAAAATTGGCTGTGAGTATGTTTATCATCAAAGAAGAACAGGATAAAAAGGGTACAGCTCTCTAGGCTATAAAGATAAGGCCACAGCTTTTTTTTTCGTGAACAGTGGGCCTGCCGACATTATTTCCAGGAAAATGGGAGAGGGGGGAGGAAATCCCAATTTTTATTTTTATTTTTTTTATTTATTTTTTTTCTCAACGATATTGTGACGCAGAAGAAATCGCAAACAAATAAATGCAAATCAACTTGTCTATGATTCATTGTGTATGGTATTGTTTCTCTCGTCCCCAAAACAAAAATTAAATGTTTCGTGGAAATACCTTACTCTCATGTGTCATGTCATGTCTGTTGTCTATCGTGTCCGTGGTCGGTTGTCCCTTCTGATCAGTATTTTGCAATATGCGCAAAGAACCTTCACACTAGGATGTAAACACTCACATCAAACATCAGAACAAAAATGGCCATGGCAAGTGGTGTGCAAAATAACAAAGTTCATATATATGTAAATTTTTTAATGAATATTTTTAGTTTGATTTCCAAAATAATAAATTCTAGTTGAAAGAATTCTTTGTCTGTTCTAGTAAGACAGAATTGTACTTCCTCCAGTTGGGGCTGGAATTGATACATTCCTTTACTTCTGATCTTTGGATGGTATGAAGTACACTTGTCTACTTTTGGTGCTGGGGATTTTTTTCCCCCCTCCCGACGACATTTCATTATCACCAGACTTGCCTGTTATTCAAAAAAAAAAAAATTGCTGTGGCCAAAAGATAAAAAAGAAAAATTCAGACAATTCCTGTAATGCAGTGTTCTTGGAGATAAAGGATATTCTAGGTTTTTATTGTAGTTCATTGAGTGTTATATAAAGTATTTTCAAAGCTTCATATCTGCACAGAAAGGAAACAATTTTTTATTTCTTATTGTTTTTATACAAATTATTTCAGATTTTAATAATTCAAATTTAGTTATACATAATTTTGATAAAAAACAAACAAACAAAAAAAACTTTTCTGGGTTAATATCTAGATGTTCATAATGAAATAAAGAATAATTGCAGATTTCTGTGAAACCATGTTCTGGTCTGAGAAATGTTCAGAAGCTGGTGTAATTGAAGTGAAGCAAGAACGAGAGATCAGCATTGAAGACACAGGTGACTTTCGTCCGCGTCAGCCTCAGCCTTCAAAACTTTTTATCACCCCTCACTCAGTGCTGGTGTGTTGTACTAGTAGAGATGTGACACCCATCATAGCTACACAGTTTGTACAAAAGGTTTGTTATCAAAATGTCTCATGTAAAACCAAAGTTGCTCATAATCTTGTTGATTTCATTCAAAATTAACTTTGATGGCTATTGTGAATATACAAGTGTAGATATACATATATATGTTGTATATATGTCCATTTTATAAGCAGTGAATCACCTTTCAATCATTACTGCTATGTAGAGGAAATTGTGGTGGATAATATATGTTGATAGTGGTAATGAGGTATGTCTACATGTCAGAATACTAAAGTGGACAAAATAATGTATTGTGGCAGTAGAACATACAGGAATTCAAATTAGGGTACTAATTGGGTGTTAGCATATAAAAAGGAATCATACAGTTGACACTTGAATAGCTGATTAATTTCAGGCCTATATTTTTTAAATAAGCAAAAGAAAAATATAAATAATTTAGTCTTTGGTATAAATGAGTAAATTGTAACTATCTTGTTTCATAAAAGTATGCAGTGTGAGGGATATTTATTTTTTAGAAAATTTATGCAAAATTTGTTAGTTTTGTTTGGCCTATAGTTCTATATGTGTACAAGAGCCAGAATAGTTAAAGCCAAGTTGAATATGTCTTATAGGAACAAATTTCATAGACATTTAGAAAAAAAACAAAAACATATTGCATGGCATAGTACTACCACTTATTACACTATTTCCTTCTGGTATATCATGATCTTTTTACCATTTACATTTTATATGCCAGTATGCTTATAAATACATTTTATTTTTTAATATGATTAAAAACAGCTTGCTTGTGTTTGATTAGCAAAGTCATAGTAATCTCCTCCCTATTTCATTCATACAGTACAGTATCCGTGAAACTTTCCAGCTTTGTGTTTAACTGAAACTTGTTTTTGAGATATGATAATGAAATGAGCATATTACTGACCTCTTCAAATTCTTGTAGCCAAAATTTGATATAGAAAAGGCTGAAAGATATACTTGTTTTTTTTTCGTCTTCTTTTTCTTTTTCCTTTTCTTTTTTGTCATAATTCATATCATATACAGATGGTTCATATTTTTTTATTAGTATGCTATTTATGTAGATAAAATATATAACAGTGATATGAATCAGTGTCTTAACCCACTAACGACGGGTGTCCCACATATGCGACACCCGAAAAAATAAACATTGCCGGGTGGCCAGTGTGATGGTGACGGCTCTAGCCTTCATGATGTAACAGCCTATGACATGTTAATACGCCATGACTCATAGTGGGTGGGCCGGCTGTACACAGTTGGTTAAAGTATGAAAAAGTTCAAAGGTATTTATGCCTACAGGATGCAAAAAGTGAGACTCAAGACTTTCTAATGAAAGATTAAAAAGATTATCTAGTATACTTACTTTCCCTATCTTCTCTCTTTTTATATGTAGACATACTTGAATCTGATAGTTATTGTATATCATCTTTTAGGAGTTAATCAATAGCTATTATGAGTTTTGTACAACAAATTAGAGTTGATACCCACTGTGAACAGGGCCAGGGAGTTAGAGAAAATGCTTACAACAAGAATTTAAGAAAATACTAATTATAAGGTTCTGATTGGATTCTTTTCATACAGTGATGCCCCTGTCAGCTTCATGGTAATTAGGCAGAATTTCCTGGAGTTTGAATCCATCTGTGCCCTTTGCGACAGAGCAGTTGTGGATGGCTTATAGCTTTAATCCTTACGAACTGCAAAGCCTCCAGCTTGTCTGTCCCTTCAGCTGTAGAAAAGATCTAGGGTTTGGCAGTATGCCATACACCACCAGAATTACAACCTCACAGTGATTCTTTATCATTTATACATGAAGAAAGAGACAGGGAAACATGACCATCATTATCTCAGACAGAGCTGTGAGTGCGTGGAGGTAATATTGTGGGTATGGCTGAAGGAAACTTGCCACAGTACCAGATATATATGAGGACACTATGAACATATTCATAACAAAATAGTTGTTGTGAGGAAAAAAATCTTGCTATTATTCATACAATTTTGCCACTTAGAAGTTTGAACACATTCAGTGAATAGTAATGTTACAGATGAATAGAAAACATTTGTTTAGAAGGCTCAGTGATAAAAAAAAAAAAAAAAAAAAAAAAAAACAATTGTATTGAAAATTTTTAGGAAAAAATATATCTGAATCACTTTTCAGCATTATATGATTTAGTGCAATCCTGAGCATTATCTCATTCCCATGGCTACTGACCATTAAAGCTCCTTATATGTGTTCATTTCAGTTATTCAGTGTGATAGAGACCTCTGTTTGTGTAATGGTATTATCAAGTCATCATTATGGGGCTCTACATGGTAATTACGCACCTGAAGGAGAGGACAACTGTGTGGTCCACTCCCTATGTTCTCCAGCATTTCCTGGCACACCTGTTTATCCTTCACTTCCACAACCAGCAACACTGGACTCAGTACCTGCAGCAGGTAATTTGATTATATATATATGTTTGTGTGTGTGTGTGTGTGTGTGCGTGTGCGTGTGCGTGTGCGTGTGCGTGTGCGTGTGCGTGTGAGATAATATATAATGACCATTACTGGCATCTCATACACACACACACCTTGCTACCCACAAACACAGCCTCCCCATACTCACACCCCTGCCAGATACCTACAAAACCCAAAACCCACCAGAGATTTAGTTATTTGTAACCAATGGTAATATATTTGGTTATTTCAATTATGTATAATATATATGTATATATATATATATATATATATATATATATATATATATATATATATATATATATATATATATATATATATATTATGTGTTACACACACACACACACACACACACACACACACACACACACACACACACACACACACACACACACACACACACACACACACACACACACACACACACACACACACTCGCACGCGCATGCACATGCACATGCATATGCACACGCACACGCACAGGCACACGCACAGGCACACGCACAGGCACACGCACATGCTCACGCACACGCACACGCTCACGCATTTGCACTTGCACACACATAGACACTAATAGCATTTACAAATAGAAGTAAAACACCAGACTTGGAGAACTTATGTTTCTGATGAGATTTACCCCAATCCCTTCAAGACGCATCGAACAAACATGTAAACAAACACTGAGCTGTTGCTTCTGCCTAGAATGGGTGTACCAGGTATAAATGCAGGCAACATTAAATGCCTGCCTGCAGTCACATTGGGTTAATGAATTGCTATTTTGTAGGAAAATTTTTGAAGGAAGGGAAAAAGATGTATTATTCATTATTTACTTTTTTGATTGTTATGAATGTCATTTTATTTAGGTATTTTTGTAATCTTTATTTTTCTTTTAAACCATTGGTACTGGATAATTGCAATGTCAATTATGTTTTCACATAGATGGCTCTACAAGTGCTTAGTCTTCAAGGAACCAATGAGTACGAGTATTCCCAAAATTTTTAGGAAACATTTTTTTGTTTTTACTGTTATTATTATTATTATTATTTACATTATAATTATTATAATGTTATTAACAGTATTAATGTCAGTGTTGCCACAAAGTATCAAAATCTTTCAAAGTACAATCATCCAAAAATTGTGTCAAAATGAAGCAGTCATTTGCCAAAATGAGAATACAAAATGAACTGTGTCTGAATTACAATGGTTGTGTAGTTACATTGGTTTATTTTATGTCTGTTATGGTACAACAGTGAATTTAGCTGATATATAATTTACATAAAATATTTAGAATTGCTTGGTTGAGTCTACCATTCAGTTCCTTTGCTTTCATTTTCTATGTGTAGGATTGTGCCCAACAACTGGTCAGGGTATTTACAAAGTGTGCCCCATGAGCTATTACAGCCTGGCATTCACTAGACACACTACAGAAACTGCAAAGTGCAGGAGCCACTACAGTCCATAGTAAATGGCTGTTGTGTTTTGGAGTTATGTAAACAAACTTCATTTTCCCCAGCTAACAAAGGAAAAATTATTAAGCCTATTTGAACCAAGATGCTTTGCAGTGTTCTACATTTCTGTACCTTGTCATGTTATGTAGAGTATATTTTGCACTTATTCCTTTTGTGTGTACATTATGCATGCACTACTATTCTTACTATAGTAGTGATCATAGCTGATAGCATCATTTACATCCCAAAAACTTGAGTATATTCAACCTTGCCACCATTATCACTTGGTAAACAAACCACTGCACTAAGGAGATACCCACCTCTACAGACTGTAGCACCAGGAGCAGCCATAGCTGCCTAGTTATTCGCACTATGGTACTGTTCACCAGGAAAAGTAATGCTATAAAGTTTCTGTTGCACATTAGTGAACACAAGATTAATGGGACTGTCTTTTTTTTTTTCAATTTTTCTTGACGATTTTGATGAAACTCACACCTGTTTATGTAGACCCTCCCCTGATCCCTGTGGTTGACTTTTTTTATTTTTTTTTATTGGCCAAACAGGTTTTGAATTATTGTAAAAAAGACTGAAAAATTGCAAAGTTCTCAGTTTGAAAATTGGCAAAACAGCAAAAATTATTTAAAGTTCAGAAAAAATGACACATGCATTTTGATGTAATTTTTGAACAGATTCATCCTAGATCTAGTACTTTTTTTTTTTGGTATGTGTGAATTTTTGAAGTGACCGACTATCAGGATTTTTTTTTCGTATGTTTTTAATATTCAGCTACAAAATGAGCCATAAAACTTTTATTTTGGACTAAAATTGCGGCTGATACAGCTTATGCTCCTACAAAGGTGGTATATCATGATATCAGCATTTTTCGTTTTCTTCATCTTTCCATGACTATCTTGGTATCAACAAAACAAGGTATAAGATTAGTCTTCCTACACCATAATCCTCTTATCATCTACCTGCATTCCGAAGTCTTTCAGACATTGCCAGCACATAACGGTTTCTCAAAATCTTATGTATAGTGTAGAGTGGTAGGTGTGATCTGGGGGGTCTATAGGCCAACATTGACCTTTTTTTTTTCATATAGCCAGCCATTTTCCGAAGGTGACTGTTAAAACACCCTAATAGGAGATTTTGAAAATACGTCACTTTTATAAGAAGCACATGAAAATGTTGCAAATCCTTATTAAATCATGTAATAGATCTATTATTCAGCTATAAAATGAGCCATAATATGTTAAAATCAGACTGATAATATGTGTGGTATGCGTAAAAATGTGAAGGACCTAATAATTGCTATCTTTTTCCTTTTCATTATTTATACATTTTACTTGAGATATTATGAATGAAATACTTGTATATAATAAAATTATCTATTATTTACCTATTATTGTGTGTCTAATGGGGTTTTACAAAGTATAATGTTGTTCGAAAAAATAACCATTCTCCAGTCGGATGGGTATCATATGCGTTCTTTTCTCGCCGTGGCCGGGCTTCGCCGGATGACGTACATTTCTTTGCATCTGTGGATTACTGGTGTTTAGCTCTATGGGGCCACGTGGTCAATTTTCACACTCAGATTCCCATGAAAAGACGATATACAATTACAGGGCGATTGAAAAGTCTGTATATAAGCACATATAGATCATTTCCAAGTACCCCATGACCATTTTTTTATTTGTATTGTTACTTATATTTATTTATTTATTTGTTTGTTGATTGTTTCATGAGATTTTAACCAAAGGTGTGTTTTAATCTAACTTAGATGCTTATTGCACTTTGGTAGTGAGGCGGACCATGGTTTGGATCCAGGATTTTTTTTTCTAACTCGAAAAGTTATGAACAGGTTTTAATAAAAAATTTTGCTGAAGTTTGTCTTAGCCTAATTAATCTACCATAAAATTTTGGTGGTGATCCGGATCATTTGGCAATCCTACCCCCCATTTGGGGTGGGAGGTTTGCATTTTCAAAATGTTTTGCTCATAGATCAACCTAACTATGTATGATAAAAACATAAAGAAAATGAAATACTCCATATGAATGGCATATTATGTTTATGTGTTTGTATGAAGAAATTCTTCATTATCGTTTTTTTGACGCTTACCAGATTTTAAAAATTATTTGAAAAAAATGGTTGGTCTCTTCTTATGTGAAATTTGATAAGCTTCCAGAAAATAATCTCATATAGTTATTATCTCTAATCATTGTGTCACATTTACCAATTTACTAAGGTAACGTGAAAAAAATATTTTAGTCAACATCGAAAATGGCTGCTATTACCTAAAAAGTAAGGGTTGGGCCTTGAAATTTTTAGGGGAAAATCGGAGGCCCTGAAACTCCTTGAAAATGTATTAAACTTGATTTCAACAAGATGGGCGGAAAATGGCGAAAAAAGACCAAACGGTCCCCTTAAATGAATTGTTAGAAGGTATTTTTACGTTCTATATATATATAATTTTTATTATTTCATTGCTAGAAGTAGTTTATGTTAGTTACATTAAAATATAGTTTGCAGTAATTCCATATAAACGTTTGTAATGAACAGCTCTACAATTTAATTGCTGACAAAAATGCAGTGAAATGATTTTCAGAGGTAAGGAATAATAGTAGTATGTGTTGGATGATAAACTGGGCATCAGCCAAGCAATCTTTTTTTTTTTTTTTTTTTTTCTATGTTATTTAACATGACTGAGGCAGTTATGCAAGGCATTAGAATATCTTCTTTATTTATAACCATTTGGTATGTGTGAGACCAATTTTACATTATGTATCAAATTTTTTTTTTGCTTTTTTTTTTTTCTTTTCTTTAGTATGTCGGAATGTGTCAAAACACCAGAGAGGCTTTAGTACAATTGCATTAGCAATATGAAAATGAAAATCTTACCAAAAATCAAGGCAGTAGTTGAACAGTTGAGATCAAATAGGGAGTAGTAATTGACTCCATTGTGACTAAGCTCTAAGTTAAGTCTATAAACCAAAATCACAATTAGCATGGCATGTATGTCTTTCCATCCTGGCATTGTGGGTTAAACAGGCAAATTTATTTGTCATTTAGCTCTTTGTTTGTCTTTAATCTTATTGTAAACACAGTATACATTACCATAACATATAACTATAACTTTATGAATGCATTTATTATTAAGATGGTTTCTATTATTATTATTATTTATTTATTTTATTTATTTTTCAGCATTAACAGAGTGCATAGTGAACCAGCGACCTTGTGTAGCCTACCCAGTGTTCACCGAGACATACTCCACAGGAGATTTAGACTTAGTGGTTGATGCAATGAAGAAGGTGTTCCACATTGAACCCTTTCTGAAAGCTGCAGCTTCATTGCAGGACAATAGCAAATTATGTCAGTACAGGGATAGAAACATGAGGGAAGAAACACTGGATAGATATATGTAATTTTATTTTGGTTATCCTGTATTAAATGTAAGCTTATTTTGGGC
>NC_091555.1:34523207-34530707 GCF_042767895.1 Penaeus vannamei
ACCAAGCCCTGAGAAAGCTGAACTCCTAGCCCTCTTCACAGGTGACAGCAGTTCGCTCAGTAAGTGGTCAGATCGTTTCAGATCCTGTTGCGGTGCGGGAACGTTGGGCTGAGTATTTTGAGCAGCTGTACCAGGTTGACCCACCAACAGTTAACTTGGATGCGGGTAGTGTCGAGATCCCGCTGCCGGATCCACCCATCAGTGAGGACCCTCCCTCCCTAACTGAAGTTAGGGGGGCGATTTCCAAGCTGAAGAGTGGTAAAGCAGTGGGTATCTGCGGCATACCAGCTGAACTGTTAAAGGCAGGTGGTGAACCTATGGCACGAGGGTTACATGCTGTCCTGGCTGCCATTTGGCGGTCCGGTTCCGTTCCTCCTGACCTGTTGAGGGGTATGGTCATCCCTCTCTGGTAGGGGAAGGGGGACCGTTGGGACTGCAGCAATCACCGAGGCATCACACTGCTCAGTATACCAGGCAAGGTTCTCGCCCACATCCTTCTGAGACGTATCAGAGATCATCTACTGAGGCACCAGAGACTGGAGCAATCCGGATTCACTCCTGGTAAATCCACAATAGACCGTATCCTCGCGCTTCGAGTCATTGTAGAGCGCCGCCGTGAGTTCGGGCGTGGGCTGCTTGCAGCCTACATCAACCTCAAGAAGGCATTCGATACGGTGCATTGGGAGTCATTTTGGGAGATCCTGAGGCTGAGAGGAATTCCAACAAGGATTATTGGACTAATAGCAAGCCTGTATACTGGTACTGAAAGTGCTGTAAAGTGTGGGGGGGGCCTGTCGAGCTTCTTTCCTGTTAGTTCAGGAGTGAGGCAAGGCTGTGTCCTTGCACCAACTCTTTTCAACACTTGCATGGACTGGATACTGGGCAGAGCTACTGTTCAAAGTCATTGTGGAGCAACACTGGGCAATATCAAGGTTACAGACCTTGACTTTGCTGACGACGTTGCCATTCTGAGTCTTTGGAAACCCTAGTGGCGGCTCTCGATGCATTTTGCAATGAAGCGAAGCCCTTGGGTCTACTTTTATTAATACCTCCATGCAAGCACTCGCCAAAGTTAAACCCCACCTTTGTGGTAACTGCGGCCATCGGTGTGGAAAGGCTGGACTATGTGCAGGGGTGGTTGCTGCTACAAGTAAGGCGCCTGCTCAACCACAAATTATGGTGACTGTGTACCACACAAAAGGCTCTTGTAAACAGGTGGTGCCTGACACTGGAATGCAGCTATATGTGACAGGACCGAAGCTACTAGTTGACCTCGGAGTCAAGACAGCACTGTGAACACTATACAAGGGCCTGTGTGATGTAACGGACGTGTTGCTGAAGCCCCTTGACTCAGCCACATGCCAAATTCAGTATGATGGCCGCTCAACGACTCAGGAGGTCTTCTTTGTTGAGACGGCCAACCGCTGCTATATCTCATTAGAGGCATGGAAACAACTGGGGGTGGTCCACAGTAACTTCCCTTACCAGCCTCCCATTACAGCACCCGTTACCAGACGGTGACTTTACCCAGGTGGAGCACACAGGCAACATCCCACAGAGACCAAAGGAGGTACCATTTCCGCCACTGGAAGAAAGTGGACCACAGTTGGAGGAATGGCTCCTCCGGCACTTCTCAGGATCAAACTTCAACACTAGCTGGCACTCATTGCCTGTGATGGCTGACAGACCTCATCAAATCCACTTAGTAGAAGATGCAAAGCCCTATGCATGTCACACACCAGCCCACATACCAAAATACTGGGAGGCGGAGGTGAAGCAGCAACTCGTCCAACTTGAGGATGTGAGGAGAGGAGTGATCCAGCCAGTGCTAATCGGAGAAGTGACAGAGTAGTGTGCAAGGATGGTGGTAGTTGCAAAGAAAACAGGCCAGCCACGGCATACCATCAATTATCAAAAGCTCAACGGCGCCTACATGAAGGAGACTCACCATACCCCCATGCCATTCGACATGGTATCTGGTATTCTCCATCATGTCTACAAGACATCAGCTCATGCTCACTGGGGCTTTCATCAGGTGGAACTGGAGGAGGCCAGTAGGAAGCGTACCACATTTATCACCCCCTGGGG
Organism: Penaeus vannamei; assembly: GCF_042767895.1. Lineage (NCBI taxonomy): Eukaryota > Metazoa > Arthropoda > Malacostraca > Decapoda > Penaeidae > Penaeus > Penaeus vannamei. Next base: position 34,525,296 of record NC_091555.1, read on the forward strand.
CCGTTACCATTACTGTAGGACGCCCATGGGTCACTGTGCAGCCCCAGATGTATACACCAGGAGGTAAGATGAGGCCATCGCTGGAATCCAAAGGAAACTGAAGTGTGTTGACGACACTTTGATCTGCGACCATAATGTAGAGGATGCCTTCTGGCACGCATACCAGTTCCTAGAGAAGTGTGCTATGAAGGGCATCACCCAGAAGCCGGAGAGATTCAAGTTCTAGAGGAAGGAACTTGACTTTGTGGTATTCCATGTAGGCTGGGATTCTTATAAGCTCACTGATGAACGTCTTGCAGCAATTAAGAATTTCAGCATGCCAGAGACGCCTTCGCTGACGGACATTCGCTCGTGGTATGGATTTGTCAACCAATTAGCACCATTTTTAGCTACAACACCGATTATGGACCCCTTCAGGCACCTGCTGAGGAAACCACAAGGCAAACGGATATACTGGGACTCACAGCTTCATGAGAAATTCCTACGAGCAAAGGACATGATATGCAAGGGATGCCCCATTCTGCTGCAAGAGCAGGTGGCGCCTCACACTGTTTGGCAGCCGCCATCTAACACCTGCTGAGACCAGTTAGGCTCCAGTGGAGGGTGAGGCCCTGGCAGTGGCTTGGTGTCTTCGCAAGGCACGGTTGTCTTGCTTGGCTGCCCTAACCTCGTCATTATTACCGACAACCGGCCGCTGGTTAAACTTTTCGGGGACAGAGCATTGAAAGACATTGTAAACCCTAGACTTTTCGCCCTCAAAGAAAAACGTTTCAATACAGGTTTCAAGCAAAATATCTACAAGGCAAGTATAATCATGCAGCTGACTTTTTGTCTCACTTTGGCAATGGATTTGCATCCGCCATTGAATTGGTGTCAGTGGCTCTTTAAGGAGTTTTGGTGTGAGTGTGAGTGCCCACAGGTATGGTTGGGGTGCTGGAGATCGATGGGGAGAGCCGGGGCGGCTCCCCCGATGGTTAAGGCCTGAGTAGGCCTAGAGCTGCTTGCTGTGATCTTGCTCTGCTGGAGGATCGGTGAGTTCTGATCTCAGCCTGGGTGCTGGAGCTTAAGTACTGCTGAGCTGTGTCAGCTACCCGGGAGTGAGGGGAGAATGCAGTCCATTGAGCGAGCCGGTAGCTGTCCGTTCTCATCCAATCAGATCTCGGCATTAGTCTTCAAGAGGCGGCTGACGTGAGGTGCCGAGGACGCGGCTGATGGACCTGGATCCAACCTGGGGAAAGTATGCCACGCTGCAGGTTGCAGGGGTCGGCTACAGGTATTCCCCCTCCAGTGAGGGAGCTAAGCGAGCAAGTGATAGCCGTGTTACTCCAGAAGGCTGGATGTTTGTGTCACTCCGGAAAGTCACCAGTATGGCAATGGATTTGCATCCGCCATTGGACTGGTGTCAGTCCTCTCTTTAAGGAGTTTTGGTGTGGGTGTGAGTGCCCACAGGTATGGCTGGGGCGGCTCCCCCGATGGCTAAGGCCTAGGTAGACCTGGAGCTGCTTGCTGTGGTCTTGCTCTGCAGGAGGATCAGTGAGTGCTGATCTCAGCCTGGGCACTGGAGCTTAAGTACTGCTGAGCTGTGTCACCTACCCGAGAGCAAGGGGAGCCTTTGGTCTAATGAGCGAACCGGGAGCTGTCCATTCTCATCCAATCAGGTCTCGGCATTAGTCTTCGAGAGGTGGCTGATGTGAGGTGCTGAGGACGCGAGGTGCTGAGGCTGATGGACCTGGACCCTACCTGGGGAAAGTATGCCACACTGCAGGTTGCAGGGGTCGGCTACACCGCTACCCAGCGCTCTGAGTGCTGCCTGATGCTGCAGATAAGGACCAAGCAGACGACCTGGAGGTCGCCATGGCTGCTACAACCGCTACCACACGTTTTGGTGACGACCGCGTCACGCTTGACTACGCTTTAGTGCAGCACATTGCCTCCAAGGACTCGGAGTATCAGCTGCTAATGAGCTTGTCTGCAAGAGATTGGCACCAACATCGTGCTCAGGAAATGGACTGTCTGCGTCATTTCTACAAGGTGCAGGTCACCAGGAACTTGACAGCATGTTTCAGGGGGCAAGGCAGGCAGTATACTGGCCTGGAATGGAAGGTAACCTGCAGTTCTACTATGATGCTTGTGACACCTGCAACACGCATGCTCCATCTCAAGCAGCCGAACCTCTAATCTTGACCCCTTCACCAGAGTAATGATTCGTAATTGGAGGCACAGAAGGCCTATTTGGGTTACCATGACAACCCTATATCCAACACTAGAACCAGTGAGATGGCCAAGGAGACAAGTCACACGACCTGGATGGCTCTCTGATTTCGTCACAGACATGCCCACATAATATATGTATTTGTGCTCTTTTCTTTTTGTGCCCCCTGACTCTGTATAATGCGTCAGTATCACAGGGGAAGAAATTGTATTGTTTTAATTTTGTGGTGTTTCTAAGTTACTGAGGTACATAAATGTCATATGTTCTTTTATACTATTCAGATATTTTATGTCAAAGGGTATGCTAATATCTTGGAGGAGGGGATGTACGATATGTTGGGCTACGGCAACAGCGCCCCGCCGCGCGAGAGTTAAAACCGCGGAAGTGTAAACAAATACTAAATAGAGGAAGCAAGTTCACTGAAGTTTGTTATTTATCTACCCTACACTCTCCTTCACTAAAAAGCACAATGGGAGAGGCATAGTCCAAACCCAGCAATTTCCGTTCCTCCCACCTAACAATTCCTGCGTCAGTTTCCCATGCAACCTTATTCATAACATAGCTTATAACCCCAACAAACAACAAAGGAGATCAAATCCCACCCTGAATTACCCCAGACTTAAGTTCAAAAGCATCACTCAATGAACCAGGAACATAACCTTACATTATTTCTAATGTAGATTTGTTACCAGAATCACCAACCATAATGCCGCAACACCTTCCCCATCGCTCCCCTCGAAACACTATCAAATGCTTTCTCAAAATCAATGTAACAGTCTTAGTGGGATCTTCATTTCATTCCTCTGTTGCATCACATGCCGAATCACAAATATCTGATCATTATATCCACGACCTTTCCTAAACCCAGCTTGCTCATCCCTCAAAATTCTATCTATCGCCAATTCCATCCTATTAAGTAAAACTCAGATGATATCACCCCACTTCCCTTGATTTTATTAAACTTTACCAAAACCAATGTCAAGCTATTTTCATCCACTTTAGGCATCTCTGGAATGTTTAATGTTTGAAAATAAATGTGCTAGACATCAAAGGTCAAGTAGCACTATAGTTAAGTATAGCATCGGAAAGAGTAAAGGAGAGTTAAAGATTACGATAAAATGTGTTAGATGTCAAAGGTTTAAGAGCGTTATAGGATAGCAGGGTAGTAAATAGGGGGAATAGGGGAGCAAGTGAATGAGAACAGGAATTAGTATAAAGGGGAGGGTAGGGGCGATCGAGTGAATTACTGTGTATCTGTTTGCTTTAGGTATTTTGGGAATGGGTTGGGGAAATATAAGGGGGTAGAGCAACTGATTGAATTGCAGTGTTTCTGTAACTGGGGAAGGGATAGGGACATTGATCAAGGAAAACAGAGGTGACTGTTGGAGAATCAGGAGAAGAATCCAGGGATTGAGAAAGGGAGACTGGAGAAGGTGGTGAAGCACTGTTGTCATAAAGAGGATTTGTGTAAGTATTCAAGTGGAAGTGGTAGAGAGGGTGGGGTATGTTGAGAGGGTGTAGGTGGAAGGGGGTGGAGGGAACGTAGGGAGGATGATGAATATCTGCAAGTACTTTAAATGTAGCAGGAGTAGGAACAGAGGGATTGGGGGTGAAGGAGTGGAGTGTTCCCTAGGGTCATCTATAGGAAGTTTTGGATGTCTTCAAGGGTTTCTGGAGGGGAGTTTGGTATAGAGGACTGAGAAACAAAGGTTCTCTTACAAGGAGGAGATGAGATGGGTATCTGAGGAACAGATGAAGGTGTAGGAGAGAATGTAGTAGGAGAGCGTGGAGTAGAATGTTTAGGTTGTCTGGTGTGACAACTTAAAGTGAGGAGGAGGGGTAGGCATCCAGGAAGTGGTAGAGATTGGAGTATCTGGATTTAAGATGGAAAATGGATTTGACTGGTGGATAGGGCGAGTAGACATAGGACATAAGTTTTGGATATAAGGAAAAGATACCCGGACAGATACAGAAAAATCTTGTGTAGATGGTTATGGAACAATGCATAAGACTGTTTTGGGATAAGTTGAGAGAGAAAACCCTTGTCGTGATTCCTCACTCATATAGAGTGAGGCCTAATTTAAATCTGAGGACTGCTACTTCACATTCAAACTTACAGACAGGGCACCTCCTATAAAACACATTATTGGAGTCTCCATAATTGGCACATGTACGTGACTGAGCAGGGCAATTTGAAATGTCATGCCCAGGTTGGTCACAGAGGGCAGCGTGCTGTGTAGCTACAATGTTTGGCAAGGTGGCCAAAACGCCAACATTTTTGACATTGACGAGGAAGGGGTCAATATTGTCGGTCATGATAAGACAATCCACCTATATAAACCTCGTGGGAAAGGTTTTGTCTATGGAGGCTAATCCTGGCATTATTGATGTGGGATTTACGTTGGTTTCTAGGAGGAAGAGTGTAACACTGTACTGCCATATTATATTCACCAAGGCAGGAAAGTAGGTCATTTTCAGTCTGACCCGTCCTTGTTATACATAGGACAAGCATCTGGGGGAATATGAACAGTTCCAGTAGAAGTATTAAGAGTTGGGTGAGGTTCAACAGGAATGGGTTTGCCTGTAAGGTAGGTTAGGGTAGATAGTGCACGAGCTTGGTTTCAGATGTAACTGTGACAAGGTATAAACGATCAGAGCGACTGCGACAGGTAAGCTTGCCTACTTGTTTCTGGAGGTACTGCTGAAAGAGAACGGTATTCTCAGAATAGGGGGCTGTGGGGGAATCACAAAGAATTGATCCCACTTGGCTGGGTCAAATAGAAGGTTTGCTGAGGTAGAGGTAGTAGGACGAGGGCGAGAGGAAATTGGGGTGTTGTGGAGTGGAGTAGTTCTGCAGAGGGGGGGGGGCAATAAGGATGAAGAGTAGTAATAAGGGAAGAGGAGGTTGACATTAAAGAGGGTTGTGCAGCAGGAGATGAAAAGGAGAATGTTGGGGATGAGGAAGAGGTGTTTTCTAGGGGTTGAGTAATAACCTGGGTGGGTGTTTCAGAAAGGTTAGAGTTGTTCGTAAGCGTCGAAGAGGGAATATCAGCATCAGTGGTCGGAGCCGTGGTCAAAGGAGGGGCAGGGGTCGGAGAACCATCACAATCAAATTCAGATGGGCTATTTGATGAAGGGGCAAGCCTTAATACCTCTATTAAGGGTAAAGAATTTTCATTACTAGGCATGGTGAGCCTGAA
>NC_091555.1:34540946-34548446 GCF_042767895.1 Penaeus vannamei
TACTCTTCATCCTTATTGCCCCCCCCCCCCTCTGCAGAACTACTCCACTCCACAACACCCCAATTTCCTATCGCCCTCGTCCTACTACCTCTACCTCAGCAAACCTTTTGAGTACTCTATTTGACCCAGCCAAGTGGGATCAATTCTTTGTGATTCCCCCCACAGCCCCCTATTCTGAGAATACCCTTCTCTTTCAGCAGTACCTCCAGAAACAAGTAGGCAAGCTTACCTGTCGCAGTCGCTCTGATCGTTTATACCTTGTCACAGTTACATCTGAAACCAAGCTCGTGCACTATCTACCCTAACCTACCTTACAGGCAAACCCATTCCTGTCGAACCTCACCCAACTCTTAATACTTCTACTGGAACTGTTCATATTCCCCCAGATGCTTGTCCTATGTATAACAAGGACTGGTCAGACTGTGAAAATGACCTACTTTCCTGCCTTGGTGAATATAATATGGCAGTACAGTGTTACACTCTTCCTCCTAGAAACCAACGTAAATCCCACATCAATAATGCCAGGATTAGCCTCCATAGACAAAACCTTTCCCACGAGGTTTATATAGGTGGATTGTCTTATCATGACCGACAATATTGACCCCTTCCTCGTCAATGTCAAAAATGTTGGCATTTTAGCCACCTTGCCAAACATTGTAGCTACACAGCACGCTGCCCTCTGTGACCAACCTGGGCATGACATTTCAAATTGCCCTGCTCAGTCACGTACATGTGCCAATTATGGAGACTCCAAGAATGTGTTTTATAGGAGCTGCCCTGTCTGTAAGTTTGAATGTGAAGTAGCAGTCCTCAGATTTAAATTAGGCCTCACTCTATATGAGTGAGGAATCACGACAAGGGTTTTCTCTCTCAACTTATCCCAAAACAGTCTTATGCATTGTTCCATAACCATCTACACAAGATTTTTCTGTATCTGTCCGGGTATCTTTTCCTTATATCCAAAACTTATGTCCTATGTCTACTCGCCCTATCCACCAGTCAAATCCATTTTCCATCTTAAATCCAGATACTCCAATCTCTACCACTTCCTGGATGCCTACCCCTCCTCCTCACTTTAAGTTGTCATACCAGACAACCTAAACATTCTACTCCACGCTCTCCTACTACATTCTCTCCTACACCTTCATCTGTTCCTCAGATACCCATCTCATCTCCTCCTTGTAAGAGAACCTTTGTTTCTCAGTCCTCTATACCAAACTCCCCTCCAGAAACCCTTGAAGACATCCAAAACTTCCTATAGATGACCCTAGGGAACACTCCACTCCTTCGTCCACCCCCAATCCCTCTGTTCCTACTCCTGCTACATTTAAAGTACTTGCAGATATTCATCATCCTCCCTACGTTCCCTCCACCCCCTTCCTCCTACACCCTCTCAACATACCCCACCCTCTCTACCACTTCCACTTGAATACTTACACAAATCCTCTTTATGACAACAGTGCTTCACCACCTTCTCCAGTCTCCCTTTCTCAACCCCTGGATTCTTCTCCTGATTCTCCAACAGTCACCTCTGTTTTCCTTGATCAATGTCCCTATCCCTTCCCCAGTTACAGAAACACTGCAATTCAGTCAGTTGCTCTACCCCCTTATATTTCCCCAACCCCTTCCCAAAATACCTAAAGCAAACAGATACACAGTAATTCACTCGATCGCCCCTACCCTCCCCTTTATACTAATTCCTGTTCTCATTCACTTGCTCCCCTATTCCCCCTATTTACTACCCTGCTATCCTATAACGCTCTTAAACCTTTGACATCTAACACATTTTATCGTAATCTTTAACTCTCCTTTACTCTTTCCGATGCTATACTTAACCATAGTGCTACATGACCTTTGATGTCTAGCACATTTATTTTCAAACATTAAACATTCCAGAGATGCCTAAAGTGGATGAAAATAGCTTGACATTGGTTTTGGTAAAGTTTAATAAAATCAAGGGAAGTGGGGTGATATCATCTGAGTTTTACTTAATAGGATGGAATTGGCGATAGATAGAATTTTGAGGGATGAGCAAGCTGGGTTTAGGAAAGGTCGTGGATATAATGATCAGATATTTGTGGTTCGGCATGTGATGCAACAGAGGAATGAAATGAAGATCCCACTAAGACTGTTACATTGATTTTGAAAAAGCATTTGATAGTGTTTGGAGGGGAGCGATGGGGAAGGTGTTGCGGCATTATGGTTGGTGATTCTGGTAACAAATCTACATTAGAAATAATGTAAGGTTATGTTCCTGGTTCATTGAGTGATGCTTTTGAACTTAAGTCTGGGGTAATTCAGGGTGAGATTTTATCTCCTTTGTTGTTTGTTGGGGTTATAAGCTATGTTATGAATAAGGTTGCATGGGAAACTGACGCAGGAATTGTTAGGTGGGAGGAACGGAAATTGCTGGGTTTGGACTATGCCTCTCTCATTGTGCTTTTTAGTGAAGGAGAGTGTAGGGTAGATAAATAACAAACTTCAGTGAACTTGCTTCCTCTATTTAGTATTTGTTTACACTTCCGCGGTTTTAACTCTCGCGCGGCGGGGCGCTGTTGCCGTAGCCCAACATATTGTACATCCCCTCCTCCAAGATATTAGCATACCCTTTGACATAAAATATCTGAATAGTATAAAAGAACATATGACATTTATGTACCTCAGTAACTTAGAAACACCACAAAATTAAAACAATACAATTTCTTCCCCTGTGATACTGACGCATTATACAGAGTCAGGGGGCACAAAAAGAAAAGAGCACAAATACATATATTATGTGGGCATGTCTGTGACGAAATCAGAGAGCCATCCAGGTCGTGTGACTTGTCTCCTTGGCCATCTCACTGGTTCTAGTGTTGGATATAGGGTTGTCATGGTAACCCAAATAGGCCTTCTGTGCCTCCAATTACGAATCATTACTCTGGTGAAGGGGTCAAGATTAGAGGTTCGGCTGCTTGAGATGGAGCATGCGTGTTGCAGGTGTCACAAGCATCATAGTAGAACTGCAGGTTACCTTCCATTCCAGGCCAGTATACTGCCTGCCTTGCCCCCTGAAACATGCTGTCAAGTTCCTGGTGACCTGCACCTTGTAGAAATGACACAGACAGTCCATTTCCTGAGCACGATGTTGGTGCCAATCTCTTGCAGACATGCTCATTAGCAGCTGATACTCCGAGTCCTTGGAGGCAATGTGCTGCACTAAAGCGTAGTCAAGCGTGATGCGGTCGTCACCAAAACGTGTGGTAGCGGTTGTATGAGCCACGGCGACCTCCAGGTCGTCTGCTTGGTCCTTATCTGCAGCATCAGGCAGCACTCAGAGCGCTGGGTAGCGGTGTAGCCGACCCCCGCAACCTGCAGTGTGGCATACTTTCCCCAGGTAGGGTCCAGGTCCATCAGCCTCAGCACCTCGCGTCCTCAGCACCTCACATCAGCCACCTCTCGAAGACTAATGCCGAGACCTGATTGGATGAGAACGGACAGCTCCCGGTTCGCTCATTAGACCAAAGGCTCCCCTTGCTCTCGGGTAGGTGACACAGCTCAGCAGTACTTAAGCTCCAGTGCCCAGGCTGAGATCAGCACTCACTGATCCTCCTGCAGAGCAAGACCACAGCAAGCAGCTCCAGGTCTACCTAGGCCTTAGCCATCGGGGGAGCCGCCCCAGCCATACCTGTGGGTACTCACACCCACACCAAAATTCCTTAAAGAGAGGACTGACACCAGTCCAATGGCGGATGCAAATCCATTGCCATACTGGTGACTTTCCGGAGTGACACAAACATCCAGCCTTCTGGAGTAACACGGCTATCACTTGCTCGCTTAGCTCCCTCACTGGAGGGGGAATACCTGTAGCCGACCCCTGCAACCTGCAGCGTGGCATACTTTCCCCAGGTTGAATCCAGGTCCATCAGCCGCGTCCTCGGCACCTCACGTCAGCCGCCTCTTGAAGACTAATGCCGAGATCTGATTGGATGAGAACGGACAGCTACCGGCTCGCTCAATGGGCTGCATTCTCCCCTCACTCCCGAGTAGCTGACACAGCTCAGCAGTACTTAAGCTCCAGCACCCAGGCTGAGATCAGAACTCACCGATCCTCCAGCAGAGCAAGATCACAGCAAGCAGCTCTAGGCCTACTCAGGCCTTAACCATCGGGGGAGCCGCCCCGGCTCTCCCCATCGATCTCCAGCACCCCAGCCATACCTGTGGGCACTCACACTCACACCAAAACTCCTTAAAGAGCCACTGACACCAATTCAATGGCGGATGCAAATCCATTGCCAAAGTGAGACAAAAAGTCAGCTGCATGATTATACTTGCCTTGTAGATATTTTGCTTGAAACCTGTATTGAAACGTTTTTCTTTGAGGGCGAAAAGTCTAGGGTTTACAATGTCTTTCAATGCTCTGTCCCCGAAAAGTTTAACCAGCGGCCGGTTGTCGGTAATAATGACGAGGTTAGGGCAGCCAAGCAAGACAACCGTGCCTTGCGAAGACACCAAGCCACTGCCAGGGCCTCACCCTCCACTGGAGCCTAACTGGTCTCAGCAGGTGTTAGATGGCGGCTGCCAAACAGTGTGAGGCGCCACCTGCTCTTGCAGCAGAATGGGGCATCCCTTGCATATCATGTCCTTTGCTCGTAGGAATTTCTCATGAAGCTGTGAGTCCCAGTATATCCGTTTGCCTTGTGGTTTCCTCAGCAGGTGCCTGAAGGGGTCCATAATCGGTGTTGTAGCTAAAAATGGTGCTAATTGGTTGACAAATCCATACCACGAGCGAATGTCCGTCAGCGAAGGCGTCTCTGGCATGCTGAAATTCTTAATTGCTGCAAGACGTTCATCAGTGAGCTTATAAGAATCCCAGCCTACATGGAATCCCACAAAGTCAAGTTCCTTCCTCTAGAACTTGAATTTCTCCGGCTTCTGGGTGATGCCCTTCATGGCACACTTCTCTAGGAACTGGTATGCGTGCCAGAAGGCATCATCTACATTATGGTCGCAGATCAAAGTGTCGTCAACACACTTCAGTTTCCTTTGGATTCCAGCGATGGCCTCATTTTACCTCCTGGTGTATACATCTGGGGCTGCACAGTGACCCATGGGCGTCCTACAGTAATGGTAACGGCCCCAGGTGGTGATAAATGTGGTACGCTTCCTACTGGCCTCCTCCAGTTCCACCTGATGAAAGCCCCAGTGAGCATGAGCTGATGTCTTGTAGACATGATGGAGAATACCAGATACCATGTCGAATGGCATGGGGGTATGGTGAGTCTCCTTCATGTAGGCGCTGTTGAGCTTTTGATAATTAATGGTATGCCGTGGCTGGCCTGTTTTCTTTGCAACTACCACCATCCTTGCACACTACTCTGTCACTTCTCCGATTAGCACTGGCTGGATCACTCCTCTCCTCACATCCTCAAGTTGGACGAGTTGCTGCTTCACCTCCGCCTCCCAGTATTTTGGTATGTGGGCTGGTGTGTGACATGCATAGGGCTTTGCATCTTCTACTAAGTGGATTTGATGAGGTCTGTCAGCCATCACAGGCAATGAGTGCCAGCTAGTGTTGAAGTTTGATCCTGAGAAGTGCCGGAGGAGCCATTCCTCCAACTGTGGTCCACTTTCTTCCAGTGGCGGAAATGGTACCTCCTTTGGTCTCTGTGGGATGTTGCCTGTGTGCTCCACCTGGGTAAAGTCACCGTCTGGTAACGGGTGCTGTAATGGGAGGCTGGTAAGGGAAGTTACTGTGGACCACCCCCAGTTGTTTCCACGCCTCTAATGAGATATAGCAGCGGTTGGCCGTCTCAACAAAGAAGACCTCCTGAGTCGTTGGGCGGCCATCATACTGAATTTGGCATGTGGCTGAGTCAAGGGGCTTCAGCAACACGTCCGTTACATCACACAGGCCCTTGTATAGTGTTCACAGTGCTGTCTTGACTCCGAGGTCAACTAGTAGCTTCGGTCCTGCCACATATAGCTGCATTCCAGTGTCAGGCACCACCTGTTTACAAGAGCCTTTTGTGTGGTACACAGTCACCATAATTTGTGGTTGAGCAGGCGCCTTACTTGTAGCAGCAACCACCCCTGCACATAGTCCAGCCTTTCCACACCGATGGCCGCAGTTACCACAGAGGTGGGGTTTAACTAGTTGGCGAGTGCCTGCATGGAGGTATTAATAAAACTAGACCCAAGGGCTTCGCTTCATTGCAAAATGCATCGAGAGCCGCCACTAGTTTCCAAGACTCAGAATGGCAACGTCGTCAGCAAAGTCAAGGTCTGTAACCTTGATATTGCCCAGTGTTGCTCCACAATGACTTTGAACAGTAGCTCTGCCCAGTATCCAGTCCATGCAAGTGTTGAAAAGAGTTGGTGCAAGGACACAGCCTTGCCTCACTCCTGAACTAACAGGAAAGAAGCTCGACAGGCCCCCCCCCCCACACTTTACAGCACTTTCAGTACCAGTATACAGGCTTGCTATTAGTCCAATAATCCTTGTTGGAATTCCTCTCAGCCTCAGGATCTCCCAAAATGACTCCCAATGCACCGTATCGAATGCCTTCTTGAGGTTGATGTAGGCTGCAAGCAGCCCACGCCCGAACTCACGGCGGCGCTCTACAATGACTCGAAGCGCGAGGATACGGTCTATTGTGGACTTACCAGGAGTGAATCCGGATTGCTCCAGTCTCTGGTGCCTCAGTAGATGATCTCTGATACGTCTCAGAAGGATGTGGGCGAGAACCTTGCCTGGTATACTGAGCAGTGTGATGCCTCGGTGATTGCTGCAGTCCCAACGGTCCCCCTTCCCCTACCAGAGAGGGATGACCACACCCCTCAACAGGTCAGGAGGAACGGAACCGGACCGCCAAATGGCAGCCAGGACAGCATGTAACCCTGGTGCGATAGGTTCACCACCTGCCTTTAACAGTTCAGCTGGTATGCCGCAGATACCCACTGCTTTACCACTCTTCAGCTTGGAAATCGCCCCCCTAACTTCAGTTAGGGAGGGAGGGTCCTCACTGATGGGTGGATCCGGCAGCGGGATCTCGACACTACCCGCATCCAAGTTAACTGTTGGTGGGTCAACCTGGTACAGCTGCTCAAAATACTCAGCCCAACGTTCCCGCACCGCAACAGGATCTGAAACGATCTGACCACTTACTGAGCGAACTGCTGTCACCTGTGAAGAGGGCTAGGAGTTCAGCTTTCTCAGGGCTTGGTATGCAGGACGAAGGTCATTTACTAAGAAATGGCCTTCTACCTCCTCTGCAAGACTCCTAATAAACTGTTCCTTGTCCCTTCTTAACAGGGACCAAGTTCTGCGCACATGAGAACAGTGCAATTCCCGATCCCCTGTCAGACGAGCTGCGCGACATGCATCTGTGGCTTCCAGCGTCTCCTGCAAGATGGGATTCCGTACTGCTCTCGGGAATATACCAATCGTATTTTGAGCTGCATCAAGCATTTCACACTTAAAGGTATCCCACAGAAGAACAGGGTCTGTCAGACTGTCAA
>NC_091555.1:34553446-34554737 GCF_042767895.1 Penaeus vannamei
TGGAAGAATGTTTTACTGCTCATGCCCCTCAGAGTTTTCTTTACCGGTAAGACTTTATGCTTTTATAACTAATGCTCTCAAAAATTACTGCACAAATTTAGCGTTATCTTTTTCAAATCTCATAAATCTGGCCCATTCATACCCATATCAGTATGACGAATATACCATGGGTGCAACATCAATTGGTCACAGTACATATATCATCATAATGATGTTAACAATAAACATGGGCGCATGATGTTTTTTTTCTCTCAATGCATGTTTTTCTTTATTAATCATCACTTGTGATATCATTCTAAATATGGAATAATGGTCAGTATTTCCCCACAAGTTTTTTCCTTACACAAATATCCCTTACAGTCAGCAGGTCCCTTCTGGTGTGTGCCATCGCCGTGGAAATGTTCTTATCTGCTCTTTCAATCTACGTTACCGCCAAAATCGTCGGGATCATCGTTCTTGGCATTCGCCTCGCCTATGCGAAAGTGAGACGGAATGTTGAGCTCCTAGGTGATCCAATCGACAAGTACACTTTCAATCCGCTGCTCCAGTTCTGGGAACAGGTAGTCGAAAGTTGCGTTTACTGCATTTGGGCTTTCGCGTGGCCTTACCCCGAGCACGAACCGTTGATTGTTTATCAATGCATGTTACCAATGGTTGTTATCTGTCAAATTCTTGGACTGATGTGGATTTGGGTCGTAAAGCGGTATCACGTGGACCTCTTGCGAGACCCAGTGAAGGTATTCCAGATTACTCAAAACAGGTTGGGTGAAAGCGTGCAAAAGTTTTGAAGCGTAGACACCATGATGTTTTAATTAAACCTTTTCTTATGGAGAATTATGTATTTAAGTAGTTTTAGGTAAATTAATTTCAGATTAATGCTAATTTTTAACTTTTGCGATAATTATATTATCGCTTTAAAAGGTGACTAATTTACCACTACAATCTTAAATCTGTACTTTTAATATTTAAATTTCAAATATGTAAATGGGACCAAACATGAATATATCATTAATTTCAAAACAGTAGTTCCCTATTTCATAACTATCGTCTCTTAAGTTGCCAAGTAAATCCAAGATAAGAAAAGAAAATACACAGGAATATTTGTGTGTATGTGTGTGTGTGTTTGTGTATGTGTGTGTGTGTTTGTGTATGTGCATGTGTGTTTGTGTATGTGCATGTGTGTTTGTGTATGTGCATGTGTGTTTGTGTGTGTTTGTTTGAGTGTGTGTGTTTGTGTGTGTGTGTGTTTGTTTGTGTGTGTGTTTGTTTGTGTGTGTTTGTTTGTGTGTTT
>NC_091555.1:34555237-34567737 GCF_042767895.1 Penaeus vannamei
ATAAACTCACCATTGAGCTATCAGAATGTTTTACCTGTTATTCTATTCCACTCCCACAGAGATGCTGTCGCCGTCATCTGCTGCACCCTCTGTCTCCGTCTTCGGACGGAGACACCAAGCTCTCAACTTCATCGGTAAATTTTGTTATAATCACTCATCTTCTTTCCATTTGTATTCACATTGATAGAATCTAGTATCGAAGTATCAGAATGTTTTACACATTTACTTTTCTTTTCCAATCAATCAGGGATGCCATCGAGACCCCTAGCCCTTGACATCATCGGCAATTCCTGCGAGGGTGCTTCATCACCATCCATCACAACCATGTCCACTTTCATCCCCTGGTTCACCCACTTGCTTTGACATCTCGTTGGAAGAAAGGAGCGACATGTGGCTCCCGAGTAGGGCAGGGGACATCACCAACCCCGTGTTTGACAAGTCCAGTTTGGAGGATGAACTGGATTCCTTTCCTCAGGTTGACACCACCATTGACACTGTTGGAAAGCGACTCATCATAGTCTAGCATGGCTGCCAAGCTGACTCCAAGGGGTTCGTCTGTTGACGCAAGGCCCATGTCCCCAGGCACGAGGAATTCCAAGGTGATCCTGGAGTGAAGGTCCCTGTGGATATTGTGTTCTTTCTCTTTCTATTCATATTGAAGAAATCTAACACTGAGCAATCAGAATGTATTATTTACTTGTTTTTCTTTACCACATCCACAGGTACGCGGTTGCCCACCCTCCTGCCACCCTGCCTCATATGAGGAAGTGGACTCCCATGTCCTGGCAGGAGGTCATGGCATACCTTGGTATCCGTGTGATAATAGAGATGGTGGATCTCCCCAGTTATCATGATTACTGGTCAACCGATCATGTTTTTCATCATGAAATCATTGCTGAGACCATGAAAAGGGATCAGTTCGACCAGTTGACGACTCGCCTCCATTTCGCCCATTACAAGGAAGGACCTCCACTCCCGGAAGACAGGATGTGGAAGCTCCAACCAGTCGTAGACTTCCTAAATGACTCATTCCAGTTGACATTCGTCCCAGGGCAGGACATCGCCATTGATGAGTCATTATTGAAGTTCCATGGGCAGTTAGCTTTTAGGACCTACAACTAACCAAGAAGGTGAGGTTCAGGTTGAAGGTCTATAAGCTCTGTGCCAGTAATGGCCTGGCTGCAGGGTACACCTCTTGCTTCAAGGTGTACATTGGGCAGGACAGTGGCGACAAGCCCTCATCCCCAAAAGTGGTGCTTCACTTGATGGAGACTGGCGGCTTCCTTACGCTGGGATACCAGTTGTTTGTGGACAACTGGTACACTTTGCCAACTCATTTGTTGCAGACTGAACAAGTTCATCCCCTAGGACCTCAGTGTGAGAAGGAAGGGTAATGCTGATTACTGTAGCAGCAATATGGGATTGTTGGCCTTGATGTGGAAGGACAACAACACCGTCACCATGCTGTCTACCATCCATACTGCTTTAGTGGAAGGGGATAAACCGTCAGTAGTAAAGGATTACAACGTCAGCATAAAGGGTGTCAAAGTTGGTGATCAGAAAGCGAGCTACTACCCAATGACTCGCTGCTCCAAGGTCTGGTACAGGAAGGTCTTCCTCTTTGATATGACCACCATTCGCAGAAGAACTTCAGTTCTGGCCTCACCTCTGAACTCTTGGGGCAGTTCAGAGAACTCCAGCAGAGCCCGTACTGCAAAGCAACCACCAATTGTAGCCAGATGGGCTCTGCAGCAGAGGCAGCACGCAGTATCCTAGATCACCGAGAGCAGGCAAAGGAGGTGCCATTGGTATTCAAGCCAAGGCAGGAGGAGGAGCAGCAGGAGCTACTGCAGGGAGCATGATGTGGCCCTCTGCATGTACTGCTGCTTCAAGGCATGGCATGCTGTGCATTAACACATTGAATAGTTGCTTTTTTAATAAAAAATCTCTGATTTCCCCTTCCCATATCTTGGCAAATATGTTAATGAAAAAACTTACAGAGCATTATTAGAAAGTGTGGACTAAACTAAAAGAAAACACCTTGCAATAAGTGCTGAGACTGCATTTTAGCTTTATGAGCATGTTAAATATTGTGTTTGTTTCTCAGAAAGGTAAACTTTGTTAAACTCCCTTGACTATAAAAGGGGTGACAGATCGGAGTTTGCACTCTGATTTTCTTGTCCGAAGGAGGCAGCACATGGGCGCATCCCTGGACGGGTCCACACACAGCTAATGATACCGACGGGAAATGAGACTTATTGCAATCCAAAAGAACCGTCACTAGTGGGTTAACTGGCATTTTAGTCTATGACTGTGGAAGTGTCTCACACATGTATGGACTGTCTACTACAATGCAAATCTGCACTATCTGATGATAATTCTGCATCAAATATAATAGGAAAAACTTGGAAGCCCTTTTTGACTTATCATTAAACTCTACTATAGTTATTTCCAACATAAAACTGGTATAGTTTATCATTTAATACATACTACGGAGATATTACATCCCTTTTAGAAATACTAAAATTGTAATATTACCATTATAATATAAGTATATCTTTTTGCCATATTTACCTTATCATATTACAAAGGTTATCAAAATACGCTCTGTAACAATATAAATGTTTGTTCTAATTAACAGCATTAAGTGTGGGATGTGGCTAATGGGCAAATCAAGGACAAAATCTGAAAGAAAATACCTTGACATGATGCCTTTCAATATCATCTAAGGTATTTGCTTGAAGGTATAAACTAATTCAGTAGTATTGGCATAATACCAAAGACTATCACTTGCTATTTATGTACTGCTATTCATAAACTGCAATTCTTACAGCAGCTTAGAAATTGAACATGCAATGAAAACAATAAGTGCAATCAGGTATATCCACTCTCTATCCTTCTAAAAACTTTTATAAAAAATCCACTTTGAACAAGAATGGGAAATTGCCCTCAGAAAACCAATGTCTGCAAAGCCTTTTCTATAGCTTGATTATATCTTACTGCTACCATATAACAAACTTGCAAGTGATAAAGTGACAAAACAGAAACCAATTATTTTTCATTTCTAACCTTAAAAGTTTAATTTTACAATAGTTCTTGCCTTAATTCACCTAAAACATAAATTCTTAAAAGTGATTACAATTGATACTCAAAGATGTGCATTTTCTGTGACAAACAATTCTTGACTGTATTAAAAGTTTTCCATATCATTTTAAATAGTAATATATTAAGCAAACCTGACCAGAAACTAATGCTAGTCAATATAATCTAAGTAGATATTGCAATAACAATAATTAAAATAATATTTGAACACATCCCTTAGAATGATCTTCTGAATAATAAAACATGTATTTGACAAAGATGATCTTTTAGTACAGAGATAATAAGTAATTGTCCAATAAAAATCTACTTTCCAAAACTTCTTGGCAAATTACTTTTATTGTATTAGGTGGTATTCACAAAAGGCTAATAACTGTTCCTTACAATTTTATCTATGATTTGCCCTATTGCCTCATTTCAAAGTTAATGCTGGTAACAGAACAAACACTTACATCATTATAGACTCTATGAAGGAAATTGATTTCAGTAATATGTTAAACTACATACTGCAAAATATCTAACTTTTGTAATGACAATAATATTACACATTTTATATATCTAACTGTATAGCCACAGGTTTGTCAGCTGTGGAGGTGTGCTGTGCGATTTAAATTTTCAAATGGAAAATTTCTGTAATTATATAGAAAATGGATAAACTAATGTTTCAATAAATCAGAATGGGCCTAATGTTTCAATAAATCAGAATGGGTCCCCAAAGTGGATTTGTCATTAATGATGTGTAATTATCTTCATCTGTCTTTGACTTGGCAAATTTGTCTATGACTCCCTAAGAATATGTCTACTCCAGTTTTGACTTGAACTCCAGTATCTTTCCTTTTTGATAATAATTCCCTACTTTCTCGACCCATTTTGACTTCAACTCCAGTATTTTTCTCTTTAAGATGTGACTATGTTTTTCAGTCTTCTTCCACATTAAAGTCATGAGGCCAAATAAAGAATTTCCTTCAATTTACCTGGAGTTGGCATCATAAATAAAGGAGAAAGTAGGGAATTATTATCTAAAAGAGAAAGATACTGGAGTTGAAGTCAAAACGGTAAGAGAAAGTAGGGGAATTGTTATCAAAAATATTTGAAAATGAACTAATTAAGTGATATATCTTTTCATTTAAAAGATAAATAAATAAATAGAGAGAGAGAGAGAGAGAGAGAGAGAGAGAGAGAGAGAGAGAGAGAGAGAGAGAGAGAGAGAGAGTGAGAGAGAGAGAGAAAGAGAGAGAAAGAGAGAGAAAGAGAGAGAAAGAGAGAGAGAGAGAGAGAGAGAGAGAGAGAGAGAGAGAGAGAGAGAGAGAGAGCAAGAGCAAGAGCAAGAGCAAGAGCAAGAGCAAGAGCAAGAGAGAGAGAGAGAGAGAGAGAGAGAGAGCAAGAGCAAGAGCGAGAGCGAGAGCGAGAGCGAGAGCGAGAACTCTCAAGAGCAAGAGAGAGAGAGAGAGAGAGAGAGAGAGAGAGAGAGAGAGAGAGAGAGAGAGAGAGAGAGAGAGAGAGAGAGAGAGAGAGAGCGAGAGAGAGAAAGAGAGAGAGAGCGAGAGAGAGCGAGAGAGAGCGAGAGAGAGCGAGAGAAACCAAGAGAGAGTAAAAGAGCGAGAGTGAGAGAGAGAGAGAGAGACAAGCTGGTAGGCAGATGAAGTGAGGTCATGAAGTGTTGTCATTTTACAGAGGCCATCTTACTTCTATGTAGTAGTAAATGATGTCACATCCAGGAATGACGTCAGTGCACTACATCATTGGTCATGCTATGTGACATGTGACCCACGTTGCTTTGACATCACTGGCCACTGTTGTGCCCATGTTCCTGCCAGTGTTAAAGCCCACAAAACTTTCCATATATGTAGGGGTGCTTGTGGCTCCTTCATCATTCGTTTTCACCATGCCTTGTTTAGCACACCACCCACCCTCCCCCTCCTCCTCCTCCTTTGACATTGATGACCCCTGGCTCTCAACTTCTTTGGATAGTTTCCATATTGTCATTCTTGGATTCTTTCAATTTGTATTCACATTGATAAACTCTACCATTGAGCTATCAGAATGTTTTACCTGTTATTCTATTCCACTCCCACAGAGATGCTGTCGCCGTCATCTGCTGCACCCTCTGTCTCCGTCTTCGGACGGAGACACCAAGCTCTCAACTTCATCGGTAAATTTTGTTATAATCACTCATCTTCTTTCCATTTGTATTCACATTGATAGAATCTAGTATCGAAGTATCAGAATGTTTTACACATTTACTTTTCTTTTCCAATCAATCAGGGATGCCATCGAGACCCCTAGCCCTTGACATCATCGGCAATTCCTGCGAGGGTGCTTCATCACCATCCATCACAACCATGTCCACTTTCATCCCCTGGTTCACCCACTTGCTTTGACATCTCGTTGGAAGAAAGGAGCGACATGTGGCTCCCGAGTAGGGCAGGGGACATCACCAACCCCGTGTTTGACAAGTCCAGTTTGGAGGATGAACTGGATTCCTTTCCTCAGGTTGACACCACCATTGACACTGTTGGAAAGCGACTCATCATAGTCTAGCATGGCTGCCAAGCTGACTCCAAGGGGTTCGTCTGTTGACGCAAGGCCCATGTCCCCAGGCACGAGGAATTCCAAGGTGATCCTGGAGTGAAGGTCCCTGTGGATATTGTGTTCTTTCTCTTTCTATTCATATTGAAGAAATCTAACACTGAGCAATCAGAATGTATTATTTACTTGTTTTTCTTTACCACATCCACAGGTACGCGGTTGCCCACCCTCCTGCCACCCTGCCTCATATGAGGAAGTGGACTCCCATGTCCTGGCAGGAGGTCATGGCATACCTTGGTATCCGTGTGATAATAGAGATGGTGGATCTCCCCAGTTATCATGATTACTGGTCAACCGATCATGTTTTTCATCATGAAATCATTGCTGAGACCATGAAAAGGGATCAGTTCGACCAGTTGACGACTCGCCTCCATTTCGCCCATTACAAGGAAGGACCTCCACTCCCGGAAGACAGGATGTGGAAGCTCCAACCAGTCGTAGACTTCCTAAATGACTCATTCCAGTTGACATTCGTCCCAGGGCAGGACATCGCCATTGATGAGTCATTATTGAAGTTCCATGGGCAGTTAGCTTTTAGGACCTACAACTAACCAAGAAGGTGAGGTTCAGGTTGAAGGTCTATAAGCTCTGTGCCAGTAATGGCCTGGCTGCAGGGTACACCTCTTGCTTCAAGGTGTACATTGGGCAGGACAGTGGCGACAAGCCCTCATCCCCAAAAGTGGTGCTTCACTTGATGGAGACTGGCGGCTTCCTTACGCTGGGATACCAGTTGTTTGTGGACAACTGGTACACTTTGCCAACTCATTTGTTGCAGACTGAACAAGTTCATCCCCTAGGACCTCAGTGTGAGAAGGAAGGGTAATGCTGATTACTGTAGCAGCAATATGGGATTGTTGGCCTTGATGTGGAAGGACAACAACACCGTCACCATGCTGTCTACCATCCATACTGCTTTAGTGGAAGGGGATAAACCGTCAGTAGTAAAGGATTACAACGTCAGCATAAAGGGTGTCAAAGTTGGTGATCAGAAAGCGAGCTACTACCCAATGACTCGCTGCTCCAAGGTCTGGTACAGGAAGGTCTTCCTCTTTGATATGACCACCATTCGCAGAAGAACTTCAGTTCTGGCCTCACCTCTGAACTCTTGGGGCAGTTCAGAGAACTCCAGCAGAGCCCGTACTGCAAAGCAACCACCAATTGTAGCCAGATGGGCTCTGCAGCAGAGGCAGCACGCAGTATCCTAGATCACCGAGAGCAGGCAAAGGAGGTGCCATTGGTATTCAAGCCAAGGCAGGAGGAGGAGCAGCAGGAGCTACTGCAGGGAGCATGATGTGGCCCTCTGCATGTACTGCTGCTTCAAGGCATGGCATGCTGTGCATTAACACATTGAATAGTTGCTTTTTTAATAAAAAATCTCTGATTTCCCCTTCCCATATCTTGGCAAATATGTTAATGAAAAAACTTACAGAGCATTATTAGAAAGTGTGGACTAAACTAAAAGAAAACACCTTGCAATAAGTGCTGAGACTGCATTTTAGCTTTATGAGCATGTTAAATATTGTGTTTGTTTCTCAGAAAGGTAAACTTTGTTAAACTCCCTTGACTATAAAAGGGGTGACAGATCGGAGTTTGCACTCTGATTTTCTTGTCCGAAGGAGGCAGCACATGGGCGCATCCCTGGACGGGTCCACACACAGCTAATGATACCGACGGGAAATGAGACTTATTGCAATCCAAAAGAACCGTCACTAGTGGGTTAACTGGCATTTTAGTCTATGACTGTGGAAGTGTCTCACACATGTATGGACTGTCTACTACAATGCAAATCTGCACTATCTGATGATAATTCTGCATCAAATATAATAGGAAAAACTTGGAAGCCCTTTTTGACTTATCATTAAACTCTACTATAGTTATTTCCAACATAAAACTGGTATAGTTTATCATTTAATACATACTACGGAGATATTACATCCCTTTTAGAAATACTAAAATTGTAATATTACCATTATAATATAAGTATATCTTTTTGCCATATTTACCTTATCATATTACAAAGGTTATCAAAATACGCTCTGTAACAATATAAATGTTTGTTCTAATTAACAGCATTAAGTGTGGGATGTGGCTAATGGGCAAATCAAGGACAAAATCTGAAAGAAAATACCTTGACATGATGCCTTTCAATATCATCTAAGGTATTTGCTTGAAGGTATAAACTAATTCAGTAGTATTGGCATAATACCAAAGACTATCACTTGCTATTTATGTACTGCTATTCATAAACTGCAATTCTTACAGCAGCTTAGAAATTGAACATGCAATGAAAACAATAAGTGCAATCAGGTATATCCACTCTCTATCCTTCTAAAAACTTTTATAAAAAATCCACTTTGAACAAGAATGGGAAATTGCCCTCAGAAAACCAATGTCTGCAAAGCCTTTTCTATAGCTTGATTATATCTTACTGCTACCATATAACAAACTTGCAAGTGATAAAGTGACAAAACAGAAACCAATTATTTTTCATTTCTAACCTTAAAAGTTTAATTTTACAATAGTTCTTGCCTTAATTCACCTAAAACATAAATTCTTAAAAGTGATTACAATTGATACTCAAAGATGTGCATTTTCTGTGACAAACAATTCTTGACTGTATTAAAAGTTTTCCATATCATTTTAAATAGTAATATATTAAGCAAACCTGACCAGAAACTAATGCTAGTCAATATAATCTAAGTAGATATTGCAATAACAATAATTAAAATAATATTTGAACACATCCCTTAGAATGATCTTCTGAATAATAAAACATGTATTTGACAAAGATGATCTTTTAGTACAGAGATAATAAGTAATTGTCCAATAAAAATCTACTTTCCAAAACTTCTTGGCAAATTACTTTTATTGTATTAGGTGGTATTCACAAAAGGCTAATAACTGTTCCTTACAATTTTATCTATGATTTGCCCTATTGCCTCATTTCAAAGTTAATGCTGGTAACAGAACAAACACTTACATCATTATAGACTCTATGAAGGAAATTGATTTCAGTAATATGTTAAACTACATACTGCAAAATATCTAACTTTTGTAATGACAATAATATTACACATTTTATATATCTAACTGTATAGCCACAGGTTTGTCAGCTGTGGAGGTGTGCTGTGCGATTTAAATTTTCAAATGGAAAATTTCTGTAATTATATAGAAAATGGATAAACTAATGTTTCAATAAATCAGAATGGGCCTAATGTTTCAATAAATCAGAATGGGTCCCCAAAGTGGATTTGTCATTAATGATGTGTAATTATCTTCATCTGTCTTTGACTTGGCAAATTTGTCTATGACTCCCTAAGAATATGTCTACTCCAGTTTTGACTTGAACTCCAGTATCTTTCCTTTTTGATAATAATTCCCTACTTTCTCGACCCATTTTGACTTCAACTCCAGTATTTTTCTCTTTAAGATGTGACTATGTTTTTCAGTCTTCTTCCACATTAAAGTCATGAGGCCAAATAAAGAATTTCCTTCAATTTACCTGGAGTTGGCATCATAAATAAAGGAGAAAGTAGGGAATTATTATCTAAAAGAGAAAGATACTGGAGTTGAAGTCAAAACGGTAAGAGAAAGTAGGGGAATTGTTATCAAAAATATTTGAAAATGAACTAATTAAGTGATATATCTTTTCATTTAAAAGATAAATAAATAAATAGAGAGAGAGAGAGAGAGAGAGAGAGAGAGAGAGAGAGAGAGAGAGAGAGAGAGAGAGAGAGAGAGAGAGAAAAAGAGAGAAAGAGAGAGAAAGAGAGAGAAAGAGAGAGAGAGAGAGAGAGAGAGAGAGAGAGAGCAAGAGCAAGAGCAAGAGCAAGAGCAAGAGCAAGAGCAAGAGCAAGAGCAAGAGCAAGAGAGAGAGAGAGAGAGAGAGCAAGAGCAAGAGCGAGAGCGAGAGCGAGAGCGAGGGCGAGAACTCTCAAGAGCAAGAGAGAGACAGAGAGAGAGAGAGAGAGAGAGAGAGAGAGAGAGAGAGAGAGAGAGAGAGAGAGAGAGAGAGAGAGCGAGAGAGAGAGAGAGAGAGAGCGAGAGAGAGCGAGAGAGAGCGAGAGAGAGCGAGAGAAACCAAGAGAGAGTAAAAGAGCGAGAGTGAGAGAGAGAGAGAGAGACAAGCTGGTAGGCAGATGAAGTGAGGTCATGAAGTGTTGTCATTTTACAGAGGCCATCTTACTTCTATGTAGTAGTAAATGATGTCACATCCAGGAATGACGTCAGTGCACTACATCATTGGTCATGCTATGTGACATGTGACCCACGTTGCTTTGACATCACTGGCCACTGTTGTGCCCATGTTCCTGCCAGTGTTAAAGCCCACAAAACTTTCCATATATGTAGGGGTGCTTGTGGCTCCTTCATCATTCGTTTTCACCATGCCTTGTTTAGCACACCACCCACCCTCCCCCTCCTCCTCCTCCTTTGACATTGATGACCCCTGGCTCTCAACTTCTTTGGATAGTTTCCATATTGTCATTCTTGGATTCTTTCAATTTGTATTCACATTGATAAACTCTACCATTGAGCTATCAGAATGTTTTACCTGTTATTCTATTCCACTCCCACAGAGATGCTGTCGCCGTCATCTGCTGCACCCTCTGTCTCCGTCTTCGGACGGAGACACCAAGCTCTCAACTTCATCGGTAAATTTTGTTATAATCACTCATCTTCTTTCCATTTGTATTCACATTGATAGAATCTAGTATCGAAGTATCAGAATGTTTTACACATTTACTTTTCTTTTCCAATCAATCAGGGATGCCATCGAGACCCCTAGCCCTTGACATCATCGGCAATTCCTGCGAGGGTGCTTCATCACCATCCATCACAACCATGTCCACTTTCATCCCCTGGTTCACCCACTTGCTTTGACATCTCGTTGGAAGAAAGGAGCGACATGTGGCTCCCGAGTAGGGCAGGGGACATCACCAACCCCGTGTTTGACAAGTCCAGTTTGGAGGATGAACTGGATTCCTTTCCTCAGGTTGACACCACCATTGACACTGTTGGAAAGCGACTCATCATAGTCTAGCATGGCTGCCAAGCTGACTCCAAGGGGTTCGTCTGTTGACGCAAGGCCCATGTCCCCAGGCACGAGGAATTCCAAGGTGATCCTGGAGTGAAGGTCCCTGTGGATATTGTGTTCTTTCTCTTTCTATTCATATTGAAGAAATCTAACACTGAGCAATCAGAATGTATTATTTACTTGTTTTTCTTTACCACATCCACAGGTACGCGGTTGCCCACCCTCCTGCCACCCTGCCTCATATGAGGAAGTGGACTCCCATGTCCTGGCAGGAGGTCATGGCATACCTTGGTATCCGTGTGATAATAGAGATGGTGGATCTCCCCAGTTATCATGATTACTGGTCAACCGATCATGTTTTTCATCATGAAATCATTGCTGAGACCATGAAAAGGGATCAGTTCGACCAGTTGACGACTCGCCTCCATTTCGCCCATTACAAGGAAGGACCTCCACTCCCGGAAGACAGGATGTGGAAGCTCCAACCAGTCGTAGACTTCCTAAATGACTCATTCCAGTTGACATTCGTCCCAGGGCAGGACATCGCCATTGATGAGTCATTATTGAAGTTCCATGGGCAGTTAGCTTTTAGGACCTACAACTAACCAAGAAGGTGAGGTTCAGGTTGAAGGTCTATAAGCTCTGTGCCAGTAATGGCCTGGCTGCAGGGTACACCTCTTGCTTCAAGGTGTACATTGGGCA
This sequence comes from Penaeus vannamei, assembly GCF_042767895.1. Classification (NCBI taxonomy): domain Eukaryota; kingdom Metazoa; phylum Arthropoda; class Malacostraca; order Decapoda; family Penaeidae; genus Penaeus; species Penaeus vannamei. Next base: position 34,566,663 of record NC_091555.1, read on the forward strand.
GGACAGTGGCGACAAGCCCTCATCCCCAAAAGTGGTGCTTCACTTGATGGAGACTGGCGGCTTCCTTACGCTGGGATACCAGTTGTTTGTGGACAACTGGTACACTTTGCCAACTCATTTGTTGCAGACTGAACAAGTTCATCCCCTAGGACCTCAGTGTGAGAAGGAAGGGTAATGCTGATTACTGTAGCAGCAATATGGGATTGTTGGCCTTGATGTGGAAGGACAACAACACCGTCACCATGCTGTCTACCATCCATACTGCTTTAGTGGAAGGGGATAAACCGTCAGTAGTAAAGGATTACAACGTCAGCATAAAGGGTGTCAAAGTTGGTGATCAGAAAGCGAGCTACTACCCAATGACTCGCTGCTCCAAGGTCTGGTACAGGAAGGTCTTCCTCTTTGATATGACCACCATTCGCAGAAGAACTTCAGTTCTGGCCTCACCTCTGAACTCTTGGGGCAGTTCAGAGAACTCCAGCAGAGCCCGTACTGCAAAGCAACCACCAATTGTAGCCAGATGGGCTCTGCAGCAGAGGCAGCACGCAGTATCCTAGATCACCGAGAGCAGGCAAAGGAGGTGCCATTGGTATTCAAGCCAAGGCAGGAGGAGGAGCAGCAGGAGCTACTGCAGGGAGCATGATGTGGCCCTCTGCATGTACTGCTGCTTCAAGGCATGGCATGCTGTGCATTAACACATTGAATAGTTGCTTTTTTAATAAAAAATCTCTGATTTCCCCTTCCCATATCTTGGCAAATATGTTAATGAAAAAACTTACAGAGCATTATTAGAAAGTGTGGACTAAACTAAAAGAAAACACCTTGCAATAAGTGCTGAGACTGCATTTTAGCTTTATGAGCATGTTAAATATTGTGTTTGTTTCTCAGAAAGGTAAACTTTGTTAAACTCCCTTGACTATAAAAGGGGTGACAGATCGGAGTTTGCACTCTGATTTTCTTGTCCGAAGGAGGCAGCACATGGGCGCATCCCTGGACGGGTCCACACACAGCTAATGATACCGACGGGAAATGAGACTTATTGCAATCCAAAAGAACCGTCACTAGTGGGTTAACT
>NC_091555.1:34577737-34585237 GCF_042767895.1 Penaeus vannamei
TGGAGTAGCCTGAGGCTTACCGTGTGGACTTGGGGACGGAGTTACTAGGAAGGCATTATCCAGATCTGGATATTCAAAGTTAACTGCAGAAAAAAAGAAAGAGTAAGTAAACCTGCTGCAGAAAGAAAATGTAATGGTCTGTAAGTAGATATCAAACTTAGATTACATGTTATATATTTCTTATCTTTCCCCCAATGCAATATTTTCCAAATATACATAATTGTGAATTACAGAAACATATACTTAAAGTCGTTTTCGGAAATGTGTAAACATATTCTTACACAATGGATTAATTTGAAAAAAACTTGTCTGTGATGTCAATGCTAAAATATTTTAATAATAAGTAAAAAAAATAAATAAAATAGTAACAAATAAAGAATACTGTTAACTTTATAGAACTTACAATATATCAATTTTATAATTAAATATATAAACAATCTAGTAGTTGTGTTTAATATAGTAAATACAAAGACACTCACGTGAATCTTGGACTATCTTTGGAGTGGTTGACGAGGCTCGTCTTTCCACTCTGGAGTTAGTGGTAAGCATTGGATACATGAGAAGCCACATGTCATACCCACCTTGTAGCACCCATGGCTGGCTCTTGTACTCTTTGCCTGGATCCCACTGTATCAGAGAAACCCTATTATTTTATAGCTCTATCTTTTGCTTACAGGATTTAGATTTTTCTCAATGGTACATGCTCTTACTGAAAGAAAAACTCTTAGCCTCTTCTTTACCAAAACCCATGTGGACGTACAACATAATTCTAAACTTATTGTTTGTTTCTATTCATCTAATGGGCCTGGTACTGGTCTATTATTGCTGCTAAGTAGGTCCCTAAGAGCATAATAATCAAGTCCAAATGGGAATTTTTAGTTGGTCTCTCGACTTTGAAATGCAGCCTAAACACATTCAGAGTGAACACCATTTTATAGTGCATAATGTTGGAAAGTGACTACAAAGATAATACTATAGTGACATGTGATAGTGAAATGGAGGTAAGTGATAATACCTGAAAAACAATTAATTCATATCAAGAAGATTTTGGTTAATGTAGTAGTGATGACACTCTGTGATCTGTTGTTTGAGCCAAAGGATGATAAAATGAACACACACACACGCATGTGCACATACACATGCACACAATCTTGTTGGCATATTCTTTTATGGACTAGATGGTCAAATATAATCCTAGATTTCTCTGTATGTGGAGAGTAGCAACGTATGGCATATGAAGGTAAACTATAATTAAGGTTAACAAAAAAAAAAAAATCCAAATATATATAGTATCTAATTACTTTTGATGCCAGGATACAGATCTACATAAACTGGTAATGGGAAGAACAGCTTCAGTCTCTTTAAAATGTATCATATCATTGTCTCTTTATTGTATTAACTTCTCTTTCTTTCATATTGAAGTCAAGTAGCAGCTTTGTAATTTTGCAAAATAAAGCAAATAAGTTTCCATCATAATAGTTCCTAAAAATATGAGAATTGCAAGTCCTCTACCTCCCCCCCCCCCCAAAAAAAAAGGATCTGATTATTGTTTCATTAAGGCAAAATTTGGATCTTTGCCAATATAGCGCTTGAGTTTACATACCAGAAAATATAAATTTCAGTGTCACACATCAAAAGTAGAACATAACATTTTTAAAAAGTTAAACCTCATGTATAAAAAGAAAGAAGGAATTGATTACTATAGGCATGTAAATAAACTGAATAATAACTAAAAACAAAAAACAAAAAAATAAAACAATGAAATATATTTAGATGCATTTACATGTATCTAGCCATATAATCAGTAAAAAACAACATATCCCTTGAAGTGACTTAGGCACATGATAGTATGATGTGCGGAGAGAAGTGAGAGAGGAAAAGATTGGGATATAGCCAGAAGAAATATGTCCTACAATATCAGAATTACTTCTTCATACTCATTACATATCCTTCACAAGAAGACAGAGGCAGGGAACATAACTGTACAATCGGCTAAAGGAGAGGATGGCCTACAAAGGGAACATGGATAAGACTGGAGGAAACTTGCCAAACAATGCTAGATATAGTTGTGTACAATATGTGTCTCACTGATAACAAAAGTCATAGGTAAGAAACCTGCCAGTTTTGATGGGACCATGCACAATTGAGGTGAATAGGATTTTAGCAGTTAATGTATTACAGTACTCAACTACATTTCCAGCATGTAAAAGTTATTCCATTGCCAATGGAGGATAGCTACATAATCCAAACTTTTATAATCTATATACTTTGACAGATAAATCTGAATAAAACTTGGACTGCATCATTATCTAGTCTGGCTTGTCTGTCATGCTAATTACAAAAAGATGTCTGATTTTTCTAGTTTTCCTAAAGAAAATGTTGATCTTTAATATTTAAAGACTTTAATTCTGCATACCAATTAAGTGTAGTTAATCACTGTATATCACATAGATCACTGATAATGAGGACAATTGTGGTAAAGAAATCTGATTACAGAGGACACAGCAAGGGATTAAGAACAATAATGATAAATGATAAACAATAATCGTATGTAGCTACATAATTTGTATGAGTGTTCTTACTTTTATGCAAGAAACCTGAATTTACTGAAGCATAGGCAAGAATATAAGTAAATTTGTCTATTCGTGAACTCTCATAATTCCCATAATTACTAACTATTCACAAGTCAATCATATAAATAAAATATTCAGAGAAAATTATTTAGGTTTTCTCCTATTTGCTAAGCTTATTCCAAAATATTCTGCTTTACAACAATAATCTAAGACTTTGTAAAAGATATCATCAGGAATACATCTGTGCTAAAATAATCAACCCAAAACTTCATCTCATTATCAAAGAGATCCAAAGTAGAAAAGGTGAATATGAAGGGCATAAGAGAATACCATGCCCATGCATCCCAGAAGCCAGATAAAGACTGATAAAAATCCAGCATTTCATTCATTCAGCATCTCTCACACCTTAGGAAGAGAGCAGAAGAAGAAGAAGAAAAGGAAAAGGAAAAGTGGGAGAAGAAAAGACCATGCAAAATTAGTTTAGATGAGGGCTGAGGTACTAGGTACGTGCGACACCCTACATTGGGCCTTAGTCTCTATCACCTAAGCTCCCCACAGCAATAACAAGCAAGGGATTTAGGGGGAATGATGACAAGACCTTCCATGCCTTTATGTATTAACTGAGTAAAAATCACATCCCTGAAATCTTGTCCAAGATCAAATCCTCTAGACCACCCCCATTACCCTCTACTAAACTAAATTTTCTCTTACCTTCACCATGGCATCTATGAGGCACCTGAGAGGGGCTGGCAGAGGGGGTTGTTCAGTCACCCAGTCCACAAGTATTAGGAAATCTACTTTGTGACGCTGTGTGACCCAAACGTTCCGTGCACTATCATCTAGCTCACTAGCTATTCTTCCAGCTGTTAACCTATTGAAAGAAAAAAGAAAAAAGTTCTCTTAAAACTTCAAATCAAATCAATAACCATCCATTACAGGGAATGTCTACCAAGGTTTTTGGTAGAAAACTTTATTGCAGCTACTTTCAATGTCCACCTGAATTATTATGAATTTTCACCTTACCTCAGAAAATTAGCAACTGTGACATAATTATTAGATATAATAATAATAATAATAATAATAATAATAATAATAATAATAATAATAATAATAATAATAATAATAATAATAATAATAATAATAATAATAATAATAATAATAAATTCACTTAATATAAGACCAACCTTCATTTTTTTTTTCTTTTTTGATAATCTAGAAATTCTGGGAAGCATTAAAAAATAATAATAATAACAAAGAATTTTTGTACACAAATCAATAAGAATGTTATGCAAAATATTTAAGAAAAAAAAATTGTCGAAATTGAGAAAGGTGCCTCTGTCATACTTTAGATGGAAGATGGTTCTGTTCAGAAATGACATCAGAATGCTTGTTTTATATTGGGAGGATTTTAGAGAAATTTTCTAAAATAGTCCATTTATGCTGAAAAACACCCAAAGCAGTGATACCCCACCATAAGATAAGTAGCCCAGCACGTAACACTGTTACGTGCTGGGAATTTCCGCAAGACTTCTTAATGCAGGTAGATGATAGGGGATTATGTTGTATGAAGATCATTCTTCTACCTCTTCTTGTTAATACCAAAATAATCATTAAAAGATACAAAAAACATCAACTACCACTATTTCTAGAGTATACTTACCTATGCATGAAAGCTTTAGCACATACATTTTTTGTCTGAAATATACATATTATGGTTCATTTTGTAGATAAATAAAAGATCTGGGGAATAGTGAATACAGTTATTTTTCTGTGCTTCTTGTAAAAGTGACATATAGGTGAAAAAAACAAATTTCATTATGACACCAAATAGTCATCTTAGTAAAAAAAATTCCCCCCAAAATCCATAAAAGTTTAAATAAAAAAAGGTTTCCTAAACATTATCCAGATTTAGGATGAATCTGTTAAAAAAAAAAAAAAATCAGAATGCCTGTGCAATTTTTTTGTATTCTTTAGTATTTTCCTACTTTGAACAAGTTTTTTTTACCATATCTCATAGTTTTCAGGTGATTTTAAAAATAATTGATCTCAGAGATCTTACTAGGATCAAAATAAAAGGGTGTAGTTTTCATCAAAATTGGCAAAATAATTTTAAAAAATAATAATAATATATTTTTTTTAAAGCTGACGATCCCCCTAACCCCTTGGATGCTATGTGCTTGTAGGCCAGGTACACACAAACCCTCATATGTGGTGTCAAGACAACTTACTTCCCCTTTGGCTTGCTATTATCTATTTTTTAGATACAGATTCCCCCCCCCCCCTCCATTTCTAGTTAAAGACTGTCTTCCTACCATAGACTCCTATCTATCTAGGTAGTCCATAACTCTGCCAGTCACAGCAAACAGGAATAGAATCCTGAGCATATACACAGTGTTCTTGGAGCTGGCACTCTCCCAGTCATGGCACACAGATGGTACATTCCACACTTATTCAACAATAGGAATACAAGAGCTCCTTAATAAGTGCTCAATGAGACAATCACCCTCTAAGAGCTTTGTGCACTTGTGGCAAGTCATTCCCATCACCCCAGCCTTCAGTCATAATTCTCAAGACAGTATGTTCCTGTCTCCCCAGTCCTCAGCCAAATTCTTCCATGATGGCATGTTCATGTTACTTGCCACTCAGCCAATTCTTTTTATGACCTCACCACATCATCCAGATACAAGAGGTTAAATATTTGATGCATTTATAAATACACTGTCCACTGTGGTCTATTTTGTTTTAATTTAATTTAATTTAATTGATGACTCACCAAGGATTCAATTACTAGGCCTACTTGACCTCACCAATTCACCCATGCCCGTAATTTTTCTTGGAAAAATGTTTTCATCTCTATTATCATGACTTTTTTTACAAAAACATTAACAATAATCATAACAATGATAATAATTACTAAAATAAACCAATAATCATAATCATAATAACAATAATAACAAAAACAATAAAAATGATGATGATAATGATAACAGCAGCACTATTTATATAAATAATAGGAACAAAAATAAAAACTCCTTTTCAAAATCAAGGACTGAGGTACAGACCTACCAATGAATGCTTAATAACGAACACCTTTGTGACAAAACACATGTGTGTAGAATGGTGTTAAATGGTGTGTAAAAACAATAATATAAAACTATGGTAACCAGTAAGTTCATTAAATCTATAAAAACTCACAATTACTTTTCCTGTCAAATAAACATTTAAGCAAATGTGAATGTACAAACACATCTCTATGAAAATTTACGATACAAAAATAGAATGTTACAAACCCTGGATTCAGTATTTCTTCAGGAATATTCATCACATTAGAAACTTTCATTTGGGATTCTAGAAAGTCCTCTCTAGGTCTTGCATCAAGGATGAGATAGGAGGAGCACCTTTCCTTTATGAGGGAGTAAAGTTTCGTGCATGATATACAACCTTCCTCCACTAGCAACCCTGAAAATATAATACTCATTAATAAGACACCTTCATGCAAGATGAAATGGTGCAGTCTATAATCCAAGATAGGGAGTATTAGGATGTAAATTTTATACCATTAGATGTGGGTGATGATGGGGTCTTGGATATTTCAGTGACCTTCTTTACTTGCTTTTCCTTTTCTGCTTGCTGGCATTTCTCTGCAGCTTTCTTTTCCTCTTCTTGCTTTTTCTGTAATAAGGCACTAGACTTGCTTTCATATCTGTAAGAAATGGAACCTATATTATATTCATGTAGCCACTGCCACAGAAAAATGTTTCTATTGAATTCATGACATAAACATACAAGGTCTATGTCATCTGGGTTGATATATATATATATATTCACATCACTGAAAAATAATGAATGAAATCTAAAACAACAGCTACATTCCATATTTTTTACAAAACAAAAGGAACAATTGTAATTCTATTTTAACCCAATGCCGCCAGGTAAAAAAAATTAGCAAGTGGACATAATAACGTGATTGTTGGCACACATCAGCAGGAAAGGTCATGATACGATGCCATCCGTTTTTCAGTCCACAACAGCGATATCATGTACGTAATGCCACCCGACGGCTAGTGGTTAAGATGTAGTAATTCTTTAAATTTTAAGTTATGAATTACTAAGACTTGATCAAATCAACTCAGTGGTTAAAGTACTATCAGCTGAGGTAAAAATATAAGCAAGCATATGTCTTATGCAACAAGTATGAAATTTGGACTTTAATGTTTTGAGATTTACAGTGTTACCAACAATGATAAGAGATTGGTGTATAGCTGTGTAATACAATTATTTAGCTCCTCTTCATATTTCTCATTATAATTAACTAAACATTACCAATCAGTTTGGGAAGTTGGACAATAAACCTTCTAACACTTCCTAAAAAATAATAGTATAACATAGAGGCCATCAGCAACAGCTGACAAAAAGTACTGTTCTCACAGTTTAGATACAGTCATGCCAACAGTTTCATGAAGGAATATAAATATTACAATTTTAAGAAAATAACTGCAATATACATAATTCTGTACCAATATTTTTCATATACTGCAATATATCGTACATAGGTAAATCAGTAATAAAATTTTTAGTAAAAGATAAATTATATCTGACACCATGTTAATTCCTATAAAATAACCAACACCTACAAGATATCATTAGAATCTACTTTACATCATGTTTATAATCACCAGTTACTGACATTGCTTTTCTATTATCTTAATGATATGGTCAATATTTCCATACTATTGCACAGAATGTACTCTAAACACCACTCCCCTGGTTGATAGAAAGGTTGGGAAAGTAAGCTGTTAGCAGTAAGGGCACGAGTCCCTACCTCCGGATATGTGCACATTTTACAATACACTCAACATTAGATCACAAACATAAATGCTAAATCTGCATTGTGGAAAGAAATAAAATCTATTTCTGGAACTACTGG
>NC_091555.1:34595237-34605237 GCF_042767895.1 Penaeus vannamei
CTAAGTAAGCCATTTGATCTTTCCCTTTCTTCAAATAAGTGATAAAGAACAGAGCATGTAACATTAGTTATTGTTGACTTTGTAGTTGGATATTCTTCAAATGCAATATCCTGGCATTGTTTGCTATTCAAATGGCAACATCTATGACGGGGAGGTGGCTTTCCTACTCCTTACATGAGAAGTATCATTTATAGAAACATATTTCTTAAAACATGAAAAAGTTTCATGCTTTGAACATTTATGCATGGTAAATAAATTACCTAAAACTCTGTAAAATCTCTGAGACCTCTGTAAATAACGTTGATAGTAGCAGCTAATCGATCTAATGAATTTTTTTTTATCTTTATGCCTGAATCACACACGTATTGAATAAACAGAAGCCGTGCTAAATTAGATTTTTCAATACAGAGCATGATCACAAAATCACAATTAGGTTACATTGAATATGTATATTCGTTATCGATGTGTGTGTGTGTGTGTGTCGTATATGGATATATGAAGTCATGCTTGGTAATCAGTTACAAAAGAGTGTATAAACAGCTATTATTATGCATTGAATCTTGGCATTTCTTTGAGGAGTTGCATCCACATTTGAAGAGGTGAGCAAGAAAGTGCATGTTTACTTGTTTCAACTCAAGCAACTATTAGTTGGGTGGTTCCAAGGAGGGTGAATAGCAAAAATCTTAGAACCAACTCCCAATACTTGTGTTATATATCTTATGTTGTGTATCAGTTGTTATTGTCATCTATCCATTTTATTTCTATTTGCCAGTGCAATGCAATGCAATATATGCATAGGTGTATATGATATTAGAATATCAAACCTTTACATCAAATTCATTCTCTTTATACATTATCCTAGAAGTAATCATTTCCCGGAAGAATGTAGAAAATAACACAAAGTCGTATATTTCATCTCTTTTATCATCATCATCATCAGGAGCTAACACCGACGGGGGCGCATAGCCGTGTCCACCTTTTACTTCCACCTTTTGGGATCCCTCATGGCAAGCTGCCAGGCAGGGACTCAGCCCATCTCGAGCTCTTCCCGACAGGTTTGATCGATCTGCCCAAGCCACGACCTCCTAGGTCGTCCTACAGGCTTCCTCCACCCAGGGTTGTCTCTTACAGAGACAACGTGATGAGCAGGATCAGCCTGTGGAAAGCTAGCCAGGAGGCCACATAGCCTGAGTTGGCGATCCCGGATTGTGCAGGTAACAGGTCCTGTGCCAGTCTCACGGTGCAGCTGTTGGTTAGACACATGGTCCCGCCAATAGTACCCATGATACGGCACAAGGACCTATTACAAAAGGCATCAAGACGAGACTCCAGGGCACTGGAGAATGTCCAGGTTTCACTACCGTAGAGCAAAACTAGCATTATCAGGGCCCTGAAAACCCGTAGCCTGGTCCTTCTGCACAGGTACCGACGTCTCCAAATACTCCTGTTGAGAGAGTTCATGACCCCTGCTGCCAGGCCAATCCGTCTGCTGACTTCCTGGTTTTACAGCCCTGAGTTATGAACTGCACTACCAAGGTATGTAAAGCTCTCTGTGACTTCAATGTCCTCGCCACAAGCATGTATCGACTGAACGAGTTCTCCTAGCAAGTCCCCAAAATCCTGGATCTTGTTCTTGGTCCAGGAGACCTCTAGACCCAAGGGCTTCGCTTCATTACTAAATGCATCGAGAGCCACCACCAGAGTTTCCAAAGACTCAGATAGAATAGCAACATCATTGGCAAAGTCAAGGTCTGTAACCTTAATATTACCCAGTGTTGCTCCACAGTGACTTTGAACAGTAGCTCTGCCTAGTATCCAATCCATGCAAGTGTTGAAAAGTGTTGGTGCAAGAACACAGCCTTGCCTCACTCCTGAACTGACAGGAAAGAAGCTTGACAGGCCCCCACCACACTTTAAAACACTTTCAGTGTCAGTATACAGGTTTGCTATTAGTTCAATAATCCTTATTGGAATTCTTCTCAGTCTCAGGATCTCCCAGAGTGATTCCCGATGCACTGTATCGAACGCCTTCTTGAGGTCGATGTAGGCTGCAAGCAGCCCACGTCCGAACTCATGACAACGCTCTACAATGACTTGAAGCGCATGGATACGGTCTATTGTGGACTTACCAGAAGTGAATCCAGATTGCTCTAGCCTCTGATGCCTTAGTAGATGGTCTCTAATACGCCTCAGTGTACCAGGCAAGCTGAGCAGTGTGATGCCGCGATGACTGCTGCAGTCCCATCGGTCCCCCTTCCCCTTCCAGAGAGGGATGACCATACCCCTCAACAGGTCAGGGGGAACGGTACCAGACTGCCAGATGGCAGCCAGGACAGCATGCAATCCCCGTGCCATAGGTTCACCACCAGGCTTTAAGAGTTCAGCTGGGATGCCACAAATACCCGCTGCTTTACCACTCTTCAGCTTGGAGATCGCCTCCCTAACTTCAGTTAGGGAGGATGGGTCCTCGCTAATGGGTGGGTCTGGCACATCCAAGTAAACTGTTGGAGGGTCAACCTGATACAACTGCTCAAAGTACTCAGTCCAATGCTCCCGCACCACAACAGGATCTGAGACGATCTGGCCACCTGCTAAGCGAACCTGTGAAGAGGGCTTGGAATTCAGTTTTCTCAGGGCTTGGTATGCAGGACGAAGGTCATTTACTAAGAAATGGCCTTCGACCTCCTCAGCAAGACTCCTAATAAACTGTTCCTTGTCCTTTCTTAACAGAGACCGAATTCTGCGCACCTGAGAATGGTGCTAATCTCGATCCCCTACCAGACGAGCCGCACGGCAAGCATCTGTGGCTTCCAGTGTCTCCTGAGAGATTATATTCTGTTTTGCTCTCGGACGTTCTCCAATTGATTCTTGGGCTGTATCAAGCGTTTCGTGCTTGAAGGTGTCCCACACAAGTACAGGGTCTGTCAGATTGTCAAGCGCTGTGCACCGATCAGAGATTGTCTCAGCAAACCTTCAAGCACATTCCCTCTCCTTCAGCCTGTCCAGATGAAACACCCTAGGGTGGTCATTGGGCCGCTGGGGAGTTTTGAAGTGAACCCGGAGGGTAGCCACAACCAATCTATGGTCAGAACCACAGAACTCGGCACTCCTATACACCCCGCAGTTCTGGAGTATCCTCCAACGAGTGCTAACGAGAATATGGTTGATCTCCTTGGCTGCATTACCCGCATCGCTGTACCATGTCCAACAATGTGGGTCTGGGCACTGGTACCAGGAGCCAGAAATCCTCAATTTCTGGGATCTTGCAAAATCCCGGAAAAGGAGGGAATTCTCGTTGCCAGTATCAACTCCAGAACCATGAGGACCGACTGACATCTCATAGCCAGCTCGATCGCAGCCAGATACCACATTGAAGTCACCCAGAACAATACGAATATCTGTGGCAGACAACTGTCTGCCACAGATGCAAGTTTGGCATAGAACATCTCTTTCACGTCAAGTTTACAAACATCGGTAGGAGCGTACAGAGCAATAAGAGACATGAAGCCAAAAGACAGCTTCAGTCTCATTACCATTATACGCTCATCGACTGGAGTGACCTCTACCACCGAGGGATGGAGCCTACTGGAGACAGCTATGGCTACTCCCTGAAGATGGTGACCATCGCTGTGGCCTGACCAGTAATAGGTGTAGCCACCTACACTGATCGTGCCGCTGCCAGGCCTTCTCACTTCCGAGAGAGCAGCCACCCCTACTCTCAGCCTCCCCAGTTCCCTCGATAGCAGGGGCAACCAATCATCCTGACGCAAAGAGGAGACGTTCCAAGCCCCAACCCTGACTTCCCGCCTGAGGTTAACCCTCGGGCAGTCGCTCCGGGTGGAAGCCACCTCTGCCACCCCCGCCGATGCTGCCCCCCCTAAAAGGCGGCAGGCTGCGGGACCTATCATCTACCTGTGGGGTTCCCTAGGGCTTTGCCCCACAAGCTTCATATCGGGCTGGTGGCTGCCAGAACACAGGCGGAACGAGGAGCTCCCATTCCCATCCTGCGCCCCAGCAGCCACCCTCCCAACGGGGCCCACAGCCTGCCTCTCTTGCTGGGTAAGAGGGACATTTCCCCTTGATAGCAGGGGCAACCAATCATCCTGACGCAAAGAGGAGACGTTCCAAGCCCCCACCCTGACTTCCCGCCTGAGGTTAACCCTCGGGCAGTCGCTTCGGGTGGAAGCCACCTCTGCCACCCCCGCCGACGCTGTCCCACCTAAAAGGCGGCAGGCTGCGGGACCTATCATCCACCTGTGGGGTTCCCTAGGGCTATGCCCCACAAGCTTCATATCGGGCTGGTGGCTGCCAGAACACAGGCGGGACGAGGAGCTCCCGTTCCCATCCTGCGCTCCAGCAGCCACCCTCCCAACGGGGCCCGCAGCCTGCCTCTCTTGCTGGGTAGGAGGGACATTTCCCCTCCCCATAGCATTACCATTTAAAGAAAGTACTGCCAGTGGGTTATTCTCTGGGGGGAGGAGGACTGGCAAGGCCCACCTCCCCCGAGCCTCCCACTGACCCCAGGGGGCTTAGGGGCAGGAGTTAGTACAGGGCCCGGGTGTGTCCACACGCCGGTGGGCCATGCCTCTGTACCTCTGGGGCCTCCTGCTGCTCCGAGATCCCCTACAGTTTGGGACCGCAAGGTGCCAGTTTCCATAGGTGGCCACGAGGAGGCACTGCAGAAGTCTCGATGATGGAGAGGCTATGGACTGGCAGGGGAGACTTATGCGGCGCTGCTCCCTTTTTCGTACAAGGCTAGCCAGCGATGGCAGCTGCAAGCGAGAAGGCATCTCTTTTATGCCAATGAATATTCATCGATTCCTGAATATCCACTTCGCTGAAAAAATACGTGTTCGATGGTCTTAGACGTCATAATAACATGAGAAATCTGAGGTCAAAACGGGCTGCCAAGCTGAGACCTTTTTCAGGATGGACGCAAAGAAAGCTGTAATCTGAAATAGGCTGCTGCAATGGGGTGGCATAGCTCAGTGGTAGAGCACTGGCTTTACAATAGCATGGTCCTGGGCTGTGAATGAGCACTGTTATGCTGACGTCAGCATGCTAGGGCAAAGTCGGGGCAGAAAGGAACAGGTCACCCAAATGCATCAACCCGTGGCTTAGTAAGCATGTTTCTCTACAAAACATGTCCCTTACCTCCAGATGGATATGGGACCAACTTTGACTTTTGACAATGGGATGAGGGAAAGTAACTTCTCCAACGGTGATATATTCGGAGAGCTGGACATCTCCCGGACGATGGTTTACAGGCAGATAGGGTGGGAAGAGGAGGGCACCCATAATGAGGAAAATACACCAGGAATACACGGAAAGCTCCATTGTTGAAGGGAATTAAAGGTGTATATGTTAGCCCATTTCAATATTTCAGAAATCAATTTATTTCAATTTACTATATAGATATTTGTTTATACAGAACAGTGCCCTACACGTAATATTACATGTTCAGATTCTATATCATTATTTATATTTTACATATAACAAACAAATTATCTATAAAACGGCGATGCGCGGCCACGTGACCTGCGACGTGTGGGGGTGGATCTCCCTACATGATGTTGGCGAAACGGGGAAAATGCCTCTCAGACAAATATCTTGAACTGTTAGAAAAAAAAATCCTCCCATCAGTACACTGTTATGCCTTGGCCCTTCCCAGAAACAATGAGGATAACTGCCATATACACACGTCCAGGGCAGTTACGAAGTAGTTCCCTGCCTAACACCACATGGAAGTCCTTCGATGGCCAAGTGGGGGATGTTGCTTAAACCCAACGAAAAATGTTTGGCCGAATATTGTCAATGTTTGAGAAATGGCTAATGAAACAACCTCCAACCAGCTGATAAAAATCAATACATTACATGTGAACATGTCACCTCTGTCTCAGGGATTAGACACCGTTTGAATAACAATACATATATCCTATTATATGCATTACTATTTGTCTTCCCTTTCTACAGTTACTACCATTTTTAGTAAAAGTATCTCCAAAATTAATAAACATCCCCAATTAGTCGATTCACTGAAGCCCCCATCATCTATGAAAAAATAAAAATAAATAATTATATATATACATGTGTGTGTGTGTGTCTTAGTTATCAACTACATGGCATGGCGTTTTGTGTGCGAAGGGGTTCAAAATGTATATGAAATATAAAACAAAAGATTCTAACTAAAGCATTAAAAACTATATAATTGTAGTTCTTTCACACACAATATATATACACATTGTTGAGGCCTGGTTAACCCGACCACGGTTTTGCGTTCAGTTAATATTCTAAAATAATTATAATTGTCTGTTTATTGAATCCGTGCCTAGATCTGATCTATTAGTGCACAATGAAAATTACATATAAAAACATAAACATACACTGTAAACAAGCGTGTATTGACAAAAAGAAGGAAAATAAAAAAAACTGCATAAACAACAAATAAAAGTAAAGAACAAGATTAACTGACATTAATCCAAACAATTTTTTTTCTTCTTCAAAATATCAGATATACAGCTCCTGTAATGAGAGTCGGTTCTCTGACTTTTGCTATTCACCCTCTTTGGAACCACCAAGCTTGTAGTTGCTTGAGTTGAAACAAGCGAATTTGTATTTTCTCGCTCAACTGATCGAATGTGGATGCGCCTTCTTCTCGTCACTAAGCAGTGACTTCGTATTTCCATGGACGCCACAAACATACACACACACACACACACACACACACACACACACACACACACACACACACACACACACACACACACACACACACACACACACACACACACACACACACACACACACACACACACACACACACACACACACACACACACACACACACACACAATGATGAAGCATCTATGCATTCTGTAAAGAAGAATCTAATGTAGCATGATTTCTGTTTATTCAAAATAAGTGTTTGGTTCTGGCAAAGACGAAAAATGTATATCATTTACTAGATCAACTATGGTGCAGCTACGAGAAGTATTTACAAAGATCTTTTGCACATTTTTGTTTGATCTTGCTGCTATACAGAGATGTTTAAAGCATGAAGTCGAAATCTTTGATACTTCTTGTGTTGGAAGAACGGGGAAATGCCACCTCCACACCATAGGTGTTGCCATTTCGATAAACAAACAATTTGAGGATATTGCATTTGAGGAATATCCAACTACAAAATCAACGATAACAAGTATTACATGTTTTGTGATCACTTATTTGAAGAAAATGGAAGATTAAATGGCTTACTTAATTTTAAAAAATATTCATTAATACACTCATTGGTTATTTACATTCGACCAATCACACTCTTTGTTACAAACTAACTAGGGTTTTAGCTTCATTCACAAAAATACTATTTACGCTATGTTTGCTTCGATTGGTTGCCAGATGTACCAAATGCAGTTTGTTGCTTTCACTAGAGCCTCGGCATCCCAAGGCCATGTAAAAGGCCGATTTTTGAATTTTTGCCTTAATCAAAAAATAATAATATTTTAATGCTGAAAAAAAAAAAAAATCAAAAATAGTTCTCTATGTCAAGCTGTCCCCTGCCCAAAAAAAAAGGAAATTCAAAATTCGGCCTTTTACATGGCTACAGGCTAGAGTTGATCTAACACAAGTATTTTGAGGGGAATATTCTGTAAAGAGCTGTGATAGTTGGGATGTACCGAAGACATACAAAAAAAACGATTTTTTTTTACTTTTTGGGGGGTGCCCCCCCCAATGGGGGAGCAAAGTTAAAATTTATATATATAACGGAGCGCAATTCTTTACTCTATATCATGCAAAAAGAATCAATCAGTTATCTCTAACCGATATTTTTTTATGATGTAAAGAGTAGGGAAAGGTGGCCATTTTCCGGGACGGTCCATATAGTTTTTATTTGAGAGCAGGTATTACTGAGTACTATCATCTTCAATATGAAATAATCTGTATCTCGCTTATACATCCGAAGTTTAAAAATCTGACATTTAGGTAACATTCGCATTGAATTGGTCTTTACAACGGTAACTACCAATTTCAAATCAATTCAAATTGCCCCCTGCTGTGATGTACCGACCATTGAGCGAAATGTAACGGAAATATTTCAATCCTTCCTTATAAGGCTATTTTTAAACATTAGTGCTTCGTATGTGATATACGTACATATTACCTCGTAAACTAAAACATATTACCAGGGAGTCTCGATCAAAGCATATTTCGTATTTAAAAGGACACAAAACATACATTTTTTAAAGATATATTTCACAAAATATTTCGTCATAAATCACGGTGATATAATTTTTTCCTGATATTGGTATAAAAGTGCTCCTTGAACATTCACGAACTCATATCTATGCGCAATGTCATGATTAAATGCCTTATGCACGATTGCCACAAGTAAAAGTCCACATAGGTGTACCTGGGCGCTCATTAGTGACGTACCTAACCGGGTGCTGAGGGACTCGCGCGCCGGCTGCAAGACAACGAGCCATAAAAGGCACTTAATACTCGTTTGGTAGTTTCCTCATCCATGTACCTATACTATACACTAACTAACTCAATTTAACCCCCTTCCCCCTCCCTCTCTCAGGGACGGTCCCCTTAACGGACTCTTTTCCAAACCTGGTAGTGTTGTTTCACTGGTAGGCCTATGCTAAGTCAATTGCTTTAGTTCTTCTTTTAACTCCACACAGTCCCCTTTTCGAAATTTACCAAGCTCTGCTTTTGGCAGTATATCATCAACCAATATTTGGGAAGTGTTTAGGACCACTTTGAAAAAAATAAAAATAAAACAAAAGTTACAAACAACATTATTACATATAGAAAAAAAAATTGTATGCTTAAGATGAACCCAATGGCTTATCAAAGTCCATGAATCTACACGAACATATTTTGCATTTGACATGGTTAACAAACCTCCATTGTACATACATATAGTCGGAAATGGTAACTAGTAGACTCCCCAAATAATTCATGATCAAATAAAGAATCAGTTCACACTGTCTTACCATGATATAGGCCTACCTACATGGTGGAGGTTTGTTACCAAATCTTGATATTAGTTTCCTACAAAATGCTAACACAAATAACTAAAAATATGTCAGGCATTTCTACAGAACTATTACTCATAAAAAACATTTTTGGATTTAACTGTACTCTTTGATGAGCACATTATATCCTAATAGCAAAATATAACACCTAAACAGCGACATCAAACATCATATCATAGATAACAAACAACTTACTCCCAATGTCACGTTAGTCTAAGCATAAATAAAACTAGAACTGATAATCTAAAGAAAATAAACTAAATTCACAATCTTCCTTTTCATTCCACTCAACAAACAACCAGAGAATTGCCATTCATCTTATCAATGATTCATTTATCTCTGAATCAACTGATAGGATAAAGAAAATTATCTAAAATAATACTTTTAAATGCATTCTCTTTCATTCTACCTTTACTTGAGGTTTGTCGGCTGAAGTTATATCCTTAAAATGTGCTTTGAAAACACTAAACCTCTACTCAGCTGATGAAGTGATTGCATCATATCAGACTGAATTGCACATCATATGACATATTCATGATAATGCAAAACTCAAAAACTTGTTATTAAATTCGGTTTCCCTATGCTACCATTTTGCCATTACTTACATTTATATATTCTTATGAATCCATTAATCAAATTATCAGAACTGTTTGGAAATTAAAGAGAAATATATGAATAAACTCCACTTGCTGATTTTGTGTTCCTTTGCAGCCACCAAGATATCAATAAAAAAAACGCCAATAATCAATACAATACATACAATGCCTGCATTCGTCTTCAAATTGTTCAAAAATACTTTAGAAAATCAAGATATTTATGAAAAGGAAAATTTGAACGTCACTCCACCATTAAGCAACTTTGTAATCTATGCACTTTAGGAACTTTAACATCAACGAAAAACAAATATATAATAACATATTCAACATCATCAACAACACAGTATTTGTTCCAGATTTCAACCC
>NC_091555.1:34630902-34633402 GCF_042767895.1 Penaeus vannamei
CTTTTCATAATAAATACTAAGTATAAAGATTCTAAGACGATCGATGTTTTTGCCGAAAATAACTCTGAAAGGCAACTCAAGCGGTGGCAGCCGTGAATTTCATGACGGATACGTGACGTAACAGTATATGATTGGTGGCATTAACTTGTCCCTTCTGCGCATGTGCAGGATTAAAAGATGAGCTTAATATTAAAGCCAGGTCCAAAGGTGCATTAAAAGTTGATCCCGGACGCTGCCAATGCGCATGCGCACTAGAGATCTGGATTAAACTTTAATACTGGATTAACTTTTATGGCACGTACAGAAGACGCCCTTAGTCTTGAAGCCTGTGTTGCAACTTATGTATACTTCAGTTTTAGGGCGTCTTCTGTACGTGCCATAAAAGTTAATCCAGTATTAAAGTTTAATCCAGATCTCTAGTGCGCATGCGCGTTGGTAGCGTCCGGGATCAACTTTTAATGCATCTTTGGACCTGGCTTTAATATTAAGCTCATCTTTTAATCCTGGACATGCGCAGAAGGGACAAGTTAATCCCACCAATCATGTACTGTTACGTCACGTGTCCGTCATGAACGTCATGGGTGCCATCGCTTGAGTTACCATTGTTATTTTAGTTATTATCGATCGTCTTAGAATTTTCATACTTAGTATTTGTTATGAAAAGCAAATTGTATATATTCATACAAATGATCAAATATTCTGATAAAGGAAATAACTTATGGTAATGAATAGAGAAAACAATATAATCCCACGAGGAATCTTTGAAGTTCAGAGGCTGCGAGCATGGAACTCATATTTCCAGGTTAGTAAAACAAAAATTATATGGTCAGGGTCACACAAGTTGGCGTTTTAAATCAAATATGAACCAATGTTGTAAAGAAGAATTATGTGCTGAGTTTTTCTCAACTACTTTACTATAAGATTAACAAGTATACTTTTCTATGGACCTCGTGAAGAGCCTCCTGAAGAAAACATGTTTCCCTCCTCCAACACGATTCAACGCAGCAAAGAGCTGTTCGAGGAACCTGCGCGATGGATATTAATTGGTGAATGTCATTTTTGTACTTGAATGTCATTGAAATCAAGATTGGTTTTATAGTTGTTAGAGCAGTTTCGTTGCCCATTTTACTATTATAAATAGAAGATCGTAATAATGAAAATAGGATATTTCATAAATAGTCATGTTTCCCTTATACGTAGGCCTACTTGTGCCTCGTAATTATCATATGAAGATCAAACTGCATCCTGAGTGACTGACTACAACTTTCTATAACAATCACCTTTTCTCCAATCTATAAAAAAGATGAATATCAGTTGTCAGAAAAATCTTTTAACAATGCAGTGTTTGAATGCAAATTGCAAGGTTTATTTATCCAAGTAAACTTTATATTGGACTGCAAATCTTTAGGTAATATCTTTAATACTGTCTTCTATATCATATGCGTAAGGAAATGAAGGGTGAATGTTGATTAGATATCTTTTGGATGATTTTGTTGCTTATTTGCAGATATGAGTGCATGACTTGTTCCAAACGCTACCCTACACAACATGCAACAGTTATGTGTCAAGAGAACATTGCACAGAAATGTTTCAAAATACCACAGATTTTTCAGCAACAAAAAGACAACATACCTCATTTCATGAAATACACATTAGATATAATAGATATTTTGAATCCTAAGAGATGTCTAAAATAGTTTCTTAAATATGATTACCAAAAACATGACATTACAAAAAGAAAGAAAGAAAAGAAAAACATGAAATCTCCCAAAAGAGCGAATTTCACGCGCGACATTTCTCTTCTCTCCGACATGTTTACATGATAACGGTGGTGAGAGAATAGTGAGTACGACAGTTTTTACTGAACATTATTTTCGCGCCGTCTGGCAGCGGAGTGTGTCGTCTTCGGTACGGACACGGTGGTTTAGGATTAAACTAAATACGGTATGAAGAGTTAAGGACGCTACAGAAGACGCCCTTAATTATTTATGTTGTTCTAGTACTTAATTATTTGCTCAGAAAGATGATACTCAATTTTTGCTATTTTTATACGGAGTTTATATATGTATATGCAATATTCCACTAAATATTAAGGAATTGACGAATCTTTTTAAAATATAATGGTTTACCATGTAACTTTCTAGTTTTCTCTGGTGTATCCCCACCACATTCTCTTTGTTTTAAGGGTACTCTATTATATTGTACTGGCACTTTATTATATCCAGGTTGTATAATGAATATTCTCATTTAGAATTAGATATGTATTAATTTCGTTACTTGAAAGATTGTATTTGAGTTATAAAATCATACATGTATGTATTAAGAAAGACGTGATGCTTGTAATATATGGGATCTGAGTAGGAATTAAATTATTGAATACTAATGATATTACACCCTGATATTGTCACAAAATCCACATAGAGAGAGAGAGAGAAAGATAGGTGTGTCATTTTAACCACACGAAAGGAGTAAGGTTAATATTTGGGAATACCTGAGGAAT
>NC_091555.1:34648402-34650902 GCF_042767895.1 Penaeus vannamei
TGATAATTATCCCTCGACATATTTGCAGGTGTGTTCGTATGGGACGTGGAGGGCAAGAGGTACTTCGACTTCCTGAGTGCCTACTCCGCCGTCAACCAGGGCCACTGCCACCCCAAGATCGTTGGGGCGCTGGTCGACCAGGCACAGAAACTCGCTCTCACTTCCAGAGCTTTCCACAACGACATCCTGGGAGAATATGAGGAATATGTCACCAAACTTCTCGGTTACGACAAGCTCCTTCCCATGAATACAGGTAAGGCACTGGGTTTTGGTAATTGCTATTGAATGCGGCACTTGGGTAGTCAGCGTCTGTGAATGAGCAGTTCAGTTTAGAAGCGGAGGAGTGTTAACGAGGGAGGTGGTCTGGAGCGGGTGCGGGAAGAGGGTCTTGGCTTGTGGGTTTATTGAGGAAGGTATATGTAGGATCTCCAAGTGACCCTTGTGTTCCGAATCGATGACATGATGGTGGAGAGCTAGACTCTCTCCTCCGTCTGACGAGACGTATCATTTCATGCGATATATCCCCTCCAGGACAGGTGCTTGCTTCCACCCGCTGGAGTGTCAGATTCATCCGGCCGTGGCAAAGTGGCTGAGTTCGCGGGGCTGCTCAAGATTTCGGATTTCGACAGAAAGGGACAGCCTTTATTTCAGCCTGAGGCAGTTGTGTGGACTGATATCGTTTAAAAGGAGTAAGAGAGAGAGGGGGGGGGGAAGGAGCGAGAGAGAAAGTAAACATATATCTAGATAAGATAACGAGAAGAGACATAGATCTCAGTGCATCATTCAGACTCCTCCTTTCGTAGGCGTCGAGGCGGGCGAGACGGCGTGCAAGCTGGCTCGGAAGTGGGCGTACAAGGTGAAGGGCATCCCGACGAACAAGGCTAAGATCCTGTTCGCCGAGAACAACTTCTGGGGCCGAACGCTGGCGGCCGTGTCCAGCTCCAGCGACCCTTCGGCGTACAGCGAATACGGACCTTTCATGCCCGGATTCTCCCTCGTGCCTTATGATAACCTGCAGGTTCTTGAGGTTAGTTTTATCATGCTGTATCTTTTCATCCATTTTTATTCCTTCATCATCTCGTCCAATATTTAAAATTTTGCATAATCTAGTCGGCATTAACGCCAATTGATGTGGCACTTTTCAAAAAGAATTGCTTTTATAATTAAAGTGTTCATCCAATATTTTTGGCTTCAAATAAAGTTATGATTTCTTCTCCATCTTGCTATAGTTTGCTTTTTTTTCAATTTTGTTCACACGTAAATTCCATTGGAAAATCTCTGAGGCAATGTTCACCTTCTAGGAGGCGTTCGCGGACCCCAACGTGGCAGCGTTCATGGTGGAGCCCATCCAGGGGGAGGCGGGCGTCGTGGTGCCTTCGGAAGGCTACCTCAAGGGTAGGTCCCGCATTTCATGAGCAAAGTCGTGCAAGGATAGTCATTATTACTTTACACATGTCATGAGCAGAGGCATTATATATTTATTTCATTTAACAGTCTGTGTTATAAGTGCCTTTCAAATCTGAAGTATGAAAACACATTGTCGCCAACAGGCGTGCGAGAACTATGCACCCGCCACAACGTGCTATGGATCGCGGATGAGGTTCAGACCGGCTTGGCTCGCACGGGACGACGTCTGTGTGTGGACCACGAGGAGGTCAAGCCCGACTTGCTGTTGCTGGGGAAGGCGTTGTCAGGTGGCATGTACCCGGTGAGAGCCGAACTACATTCTCTTAAACTCGTGTTGAAACAATACTAGATCAGTTCTTGGACATACGCAATTCACTTCTAATGCACTTGCTACCCACAGGTGTCGGCAGTGCTAGCCAACGACGAAGTCATGCTAACTATCAAGCCTGGAGAACACGGCTCCACTTACGGCGGCAACCCTCTCGCCTGCAAGGTTGGAGTCTGCTTTGGACTTTCCCGCTTTCTGAAACACGTAGATCTTATTGCCGATTCATTTTCAATAGAGGGTGATTGGCAAGTAACCTCAACCAAATATAATGGCTAATCCGCATCTGATTAGAATTTTGCATTTTTCTTTACATACCAACATATGTTCTTTATCGAATTCAGGAAACTTTGCTCTTCCAGGTCGCCATGGCAGCCCTTGAGGTTATGGAAGAAGAAAAACTGGCCGAGAATGCCGAGAGGCTGGGCAACATTCTGCGCTCAGAGCTGTCCAAATTGCCTCAGGAAGTGGTGTCTGTCGTTCGTGGCAAAGGACTTCTCGATGCCATTGTCATAAACAAGAGTGAGTGAGGATGGCATTAAATTGTGAATGGGATCGTATGTGTGATGTGCCTTACAAAATTAGTGATCTTTAACGGCATTTTGTCGATGGTTTAAAGTAGATAATCATGATATAAAGTATCGTCTTCAGAAATAAAGAATCTTTAAAATTTTAAAGAACAAGACAACTAATACCTCAATTCATCTTGGTCATACAATTCATTCCGACTTTCCTCAGTCCTCATATAGACCAAGACCTAACTAACAC
>NC_091555.1:34657021-34659521 GCF_042767895.1 Penaeus vannamei
AGGTCGATGTAGGCTGCAAGCAGTCCACGTCCGAACTTACGACGGCGCTCTACAATGACTCGAAGCACAAGAATGCGGTCTATTGTGGACTTACCAGGAGTGAATCCAGATTGCTCCGGCCTCTGCTGCCTCAGTAGATGGTCTCTAATACGCCTCAGATGGATGTGGGTAAGAACCTTGCCTGATACACTGAGCAGTGTGATGCCGCGATGATTGCTGCAGTCCCCTCGGGCCCCCTTCCCCTTCCAGAGAGGGATGACCACACCCCTCAACAGGTTAGGGGGAACAGTACCGGACCGCCAGAGGACACGAGGACAGCATGCAATCCCCGCGCCATAGGTTCACCACCAGCCTTTAACAGTTCAGCTGGGATGCCGCAAATACCCGCTGCTTTACCTTACCACTCTTCAGCTTGGAGATCGCCTCCCCAACTTCATTTAGGGAGGATGGGTCCTCGCTAATGGGTGGGTCCGGCAGCGGAATCACGGCTCTACCCGCATCCAAGTTAACTGTTGGAGGGGTCAACCTGATACAACTGCTCAAAATACTCAGCCCAACGTTCCTGCACCGCAACAGGACCTGAGACGATCTGGCCACCTACTAAGCGAACTGCAGTACCTGTGAAGAAGGCTTGGAATTAAGTTTTCTCAAGGCTTGGTATGCAGGACGAAGGTCATTTACTAAGAAATGGCCTTCGACCTCCTCAGCAAGACTGCTAATAAACTGTTCCTTGTCCCTTCTTAACAGAGACCGAGTTCTGCGCATCTTTACATGGAATAATCTTCAAATTTCTTAGGTTATCTCCTAATTCTTATATCAATCATTATTCCTTGTTCTTCAACTGCATTTTCTCCAGTATCTCATCTCTACCAGTATAAGCTTTTAAATTTTCAGCAGCTTTAGCCCCAATATTTCCATCAAACACATTCTCTAGTTTATAGGCCCGTCCTCTGTCAACCACATTAATGACTTTAAATGGCCCCTTCCATTTCCAGTTTAATTTAGCTGCAGTGTTAAGTATAGGCTCCTCAACATAAACCCAAGCGAGATTATCAACTTCTAACGGCCTGTTTTTCCTACCCACATTAGCATGCAATCTGAACTCATTTTGGCAAAGAAAGTTTAACTTCACGCAGATATATAAAAATGTTATCTACTATACCTTCTCTCAGTACATTTGGTTGAAATTCATCTGATCATATCCCACACTAGCTGCCACCATATGTAGTGCCGTTTCTGTTCCTCTCGAATGTTGTCATTATTTCCCTTAATTCTTTGGAACATACTCTGACGTCATCAAGAGAGAGCACTATGTCGTCATCAAAATCTCAAAGGTTACTACTATGACTTAATTTCAACCTTAGAGAGAAGGATAATATCAAACAAATAGATGTACTAAAATGCTTATTGATATTTTACGTCATAAATCATTACAATCATTCCCATTAATTTATCAGAATCATTCCAACTCATCAAGTGAGCGCACTTCAGCCTTGTACCACTCTTCTCTTGTTCGTTCTCCTTTCTTCTCTCTTTCTTACCGAGTAATCTTGCTCACTTTGGTTATAATTTCCAACTTCTCAGAAGATTCTTGGTTTATCTTTCTCTCTCCTCTTAACCAGATCGCAGAATAAAACACACACTCACACACAAAATCACTCTCTGAATGGGTTTTTAAATCCTCAATAATTTATGAGGTATGTCTGGAGGTGCCACAGTGCCACTTCAGCAAGGAGCTTACTCCTTTGGTGTAGTTAAAATGGCACTCCTCTCTTTCTCTCTCTCTCTTTGTGGTTATGGTGACCATATCAGGGTGTAATATCATATTTAATAATCTAATTCCTACTCAGATCCCATGTATTACAAGCATTACGTTCTTCTTAAACCATACATGCATAATTTCGTAACTCAAATACAATCTTTCAAGTAACGAAATTAATACATACCTATTTCTAAATGAGAATATTCATTATACAACCTAGATATAATACAGTGCCAACACAATATAATAGAGTACCCTTAAAACAAAGAGAATGTGGTGGGGATACATCAGAGAAAACTAGGAATGTATATGGTAAACTTTTATATTTTACATAGATTCGTCAATTCCTTAATATCTAATGGCATATTACATATACATATATAAAACTCCGTATAAGAATAACAAAAATAATCATCTTTCTGAGCAAATAATTAAGTACTAGAACAACATACGTAATTAAACTGAGGTATACATAAGTTGCAACACATGCTTCAAGACTAAGTAAATGAGGTACACAAAGGGTAGTCTCCAGACGAATTTTTGGGTCACTCTAACTTCACATTCCTTACGCCCATTACAGCCGGCAGCTCCAGCTAAAGAACTAAAAGAACGGAAAAGGTAAGTATTAAGCCACAGTGACAGTATCTATCAAAGATAGAGCTGGTCCGTGCAAGATTGCACTTATACATGAACCACATATCATTATGCAGCCTCGTGGTTCTCCTACTTGACCTTATT
>NC_091555.1:34691235-34693047 GCF_042767895.1 Penaeus vannamei
TCTTCGGCACATTCCCTAAGAACCCAGTTAGAAATTGGTCCCTCTGCTTTGGTCTTATCTAATCCTTTTAGTAGATCTTTTATTTCGTTCTTTTTGAGGATGATATTTTCAATGTTCTTTACGTTATTACGGGTAATTGCCATATCAAAGCATGGATCCTGAACAAACACTGACTGAAATTTCTCATTTAGGATTTCACACATTTCTTCCTCCTTAAAATATATAATATTGTCTTTGATGGCGCTAATTTGATCCCTACTTTTAGTTTTACTATTTATGTAGTTAAAGAAGAGTTTTGGTTGACTTGTACATTTGTTGATTATATCCTTTTCAAAGTCTAATTTCGCCTCTTTCATGGTTTGGGTTTACTCATTTCTTCCTACTTTATATCTTTCATATGCTGCCTGAGATCTATGCCTTCTGAATCTTTTCGAAAGGAGATGCTTCTTTTCCCTCATTTTCTTGCATTTGTCGTTGAACCATTTTTGGCCATTTCTTGCTTCAATTTTGAATTTGGATATGTTTTTTTCTACTCCTTTTTTATAGATCTCACAAAATTTTGAATACTGAACATCAAGGTTCTCATCATCCAGAAGTGTTTCCCAGTTTATGTTATCAAAGAAATCTTTAAGGCTTCTATAATCACCTCTTTTGCAATTGTACTTTTCCCTTCTTTCCTTGCTTACGATGAGTTTTTCCTGTAGCAGACAGTATTTTAGTTTAATCACTACATGGTCGCTTTTTCCTAAAGGAGGACAGTACTCGATATCCTTAATTAATATCGTCGTTATGATTTGTAAATATTAGGTCAAGCATAGACGGCCTATCTAGCCCTCTTATCCTGGTATGATCTGTTACATTCTGGAAAAGACAATGCTCATTTATGACATCTAGTAATTTAGCATTCCACGAATCTGATTGTGCTGTAGGATCGAAATTTTCCCAGTCGATTTTGCTATTAAAATCCCCTGTAATAAGAATTTCTGTTGAATTGGTTTCCGAAAGTTGTAGCACTTCTTCCAGGCTCTTTATTGTCTCTTGAATTAGTTTCTGGTAATTTTTAGTGACCACACCGATGTTTGAGGTGGCATGTATACCGTGGTTATTAGTATGTTTACCCCATTTTTTTCTACCTCAATTACCTTCATTTCCACTATGGGGTCCTGATTAATTTCTAACTCCTTTATAATAATTCCTTTCTTTGTTAATATTGCTACCCACCCTCCATTTCCATCTGCCCTATCTTTTCTCCAAATATTATAGTCTTTGAGCCCTAATGTTACATCGTCTATGGAGGGGTCCAGTTTGGTTACAGTGATGCATATTACATCCGGTTTAACCATATCAATTATTGTCTCTAGTTCAAGCAACTTCGAAGATAAACCATCAATATTTGTATAGACTATTTCTATATAATCTTTAGGTATTAAATTTGGTTGCTGGGTTAATGTTTGTCTACCTCTACATTTTGGTTCCGATAGTATATTTGCTTTGCTTGGAGACCTCTCACCCTCCAAATAAATGTTTTTTTTCCTCTTCAGTCCTTTGTTCATTTTTGTTTTTTACTTCTTCCAATTTCTTTTGTAGTGTTACTCTGTCATCTTTGGTCATGTTTTCTCGTATCCAGATTTTTTTATAATCCTCATGGGTGGCCAGAACTTTGGCTTTCTTTATTATATCAGTAACTATTTGCTTATTCAAGAATGTTACTTTTAGAGGCCGTTTCCTTCCCTTGTATGTGTGTGTGTGTGTATTAATAAATATACATACAAACATACATATACATACATATATATATAGATAGATAGATAT
>NC_091555.1:34708547-34713547 GCF_042767895.1 Penaeus vannamei
TAGTAATAACAATAATAACAATGTCTTAGGTCCTTGTGTACATAACAGTAAGCAACAAGCAATAGACAAATAATTTTACACTCTTTATAAATCTTACCCTTCCCTACATCAAAAAACAAACGAAAAACACATCATAACTCTTTCTCTACCAACATAGGAGCTGTGGAAATTATTACTGTTATAAGCTCCTTTGGACTTACACTCGCTTTCCCTCTGCAACCAGAATCAACCGGGATGCAGTGGCCCTTGCAGACTTAGAAGTGATCTGTGCCCATCGGCGATGCTCCCTTCTCTCTTCGCGACTCATGGCAAGTGTTTTTATCCATATGTTCCTTGCAGTGACAATTGTAATAATGATGGTAACAATGGTAATGGGGATGATAGTGACAGGAATAATGATGATGATAGTAATGATGATGACAATGGTGATACTATTCATAATGATAATGATACTAGTGTTGATACTGATATTGACAATAATGCTCACACTAATGCTGACACTAATGCTCATACTTATGATAATACTAATACTAATACTGATATTGATAAAATCAATAAGAATTGTAACGAAGAATACAAATCAACAATAGCAACAACAATCATAATGATGATGGCGATGGTGACGGTAATGACATTAATGGTAATAGCAACAGCAACAATGATGATAATCCTAATGATCATTATGATGATAATGAGGGTGATGATAAGGTGACGATGATAATGTCAAAAACGTCATACAGCGTAATTTAGATTCTTTTTTCTCTAAGAAGTTTCCAATGCACGAGTAAGTTATACGAACGTCAGAACTTCTGTACTTTCTTATCGTAATAGCATTAGGTATCATAAGCTGAATTAATTGAGTGAAATTGTTGCCCTCGCATTAATGGTCTTAAGGCACCTTTATTGGGTTCACAAGTTCATAACCTGAAGTTTGCGGAGCGGAGTGTGTCATGTGTTGTAGGGCGTCTTACTCTGAAGTACTTAGATTGAATTCCCTCTGAATCTAATGTGTCGAAAACTTAAATAGACTTCTGGAGGTAATGAGCTAGATGTTGAGGGAATGAGTGAATGAATCAGTGAGTGAGGGTGATTAATAGAGTGAATCAATGGGTGATTAATAGAGTGAATCAATGGGTGATTAATAGAGTGAATCAATGGGTGATTAATAGAGTGAATCAATGGGTGATTATGTGGGTGGATGAATGAGTGAAAGAGTGACTAGATGATTGAGTCAAACATATATAGGTATACACGTATATACATATATACATTATATGTATGTATGTATATATATATATGTATATATATATATATACATATATATATATATATATATATATATGTATATATATATGTATATATATATATATATATATATATATATATATATATATATATATATATATGCACATACATACATATACATATATATACGTATATGAATATGTATATATATACATATATGAATTGATACCATTTACATATATATAAACATATATATAAACATATATTTATACAAATACATATGCATAGACATATATATATATATATATATATATATATATATACATATCTATATCTATATCTATATCTATATCTATCTATCTATCAATCTATCTATCTATCTATCTATCTATCTATATAAATATACACACATATATACATATAAGCATATGCATATATATATATATGTATGTATATATATATATATATATATATATATATATATATATATATATATATATATATATATATATATATATATAAACATACATATATAATATACACACACACACACACATATATATATATATATATATATATATATATATATATATATATATATATATATATATATATATATATATATATATATATATATATATATATATATATATATATATATATATATATATATATACATATATATACATATACATATACATTACACATCTATATCTATATCCATATCTATATCTATATCTATCTATCTATCTATCTATCTATCTATCTATCTATCTATCTATCTATCTATCTATCTATCTATCTATCTATCTATCTATCTATCTATCTATCTATCTATTTATCTATCTATCTATATATATATACATATAAGCATATGCATATATTTACATATATATAAGCATATATACATATAAATATATATATATATATATATATATATATATATATATATATATATATATATATATATATATATATATATATATATATGTATGTATATATATGCACATATGTATATATATGTTACATACATACATACATATATATATATATATATATATATATATATATATATATAGTATATATATATACATATATATATAAATATGTATATATATATATATATATATATATATATATAGATATATATTTATATAAATATATATGCATATCTATATATGTATATATATATATATATATGCATATATATATATATATACATATATATATATATATATATATATATATATATATATATATATATATATATAAATATATATATAAGTGTGTGTGTGTGTGTGTGAGTGTGTATGCATACATTTACATATTGTATGTATGCATATATTTACATATTGAATCAAACATTTTTTTTCTCTATCTGAATTACGAAATCTACTGGAATGGAATATAAAACCTTCCATGGGCAAAGGACGCAAGCTCAAGGAGCATCTTTTATATTTGCATTTATTACTTTTGGGAAACAAATAAAGTTAGAGGAAAGTAGTTGTGTAGTTTTCCTTTTTGGTGTGAAATTTTACTTAAGCCTGTAAATCTAATTGATGTAGAGTGCAGCCCTTATTCCTTTTGTCTCTCTTTCTCTCTCTCTCTTTCTGTCGGTCTGCCTGTGTCTCTCCATCTATATACCTCCCTTTCTAGGGCTCTCTCTCTCTCCCTGTATGTTTGTCTCTCTCTCTCTGTTTATCTGTCTATTTGTCTCCCTCTCTCGGTCTCTCTGTCTCTCTCTGTTTATCTGTCTGTCTCTCTATTTTTCTGTCTCCCTTTCTCTCTTTCATTCTCTATCTATCTATCTATTTATCTATCTCTCTCTATCTCTCTCACTGTCTCCTTTCTCTCACTCCCTCCCACTTCCTCCCTTCTACCTCTCCCCTCCCTTTTCTCACATTCTTCTTCTTATCCATCCTTCCCACTCTCTCCCCTCTTTCTCTTTCTATCCCCTCTTCTCTCTCTCTCACGCTCTTTCCCTCCGTCCCTCTCCCTGTTTCACTCTCTCGCCACCTCTCTCGTGCGCGATTTATCATATAGATGAAATAATCAAGCACACGCGGGCCGAGGATGAAAACAAAACATTTTGATAATGCGTTGTGCAAAAGACCTTCCCGAGGAGAGGAAATGTGAAGATAATTTGATTGTCTCTTGGCGGAACGGAACAGCACTAAGCGAAATGCTTTGTTAAATGGACATTCATTCATAACCTACATACCCACAAACACACACGCCCACGTGTGTGTGTGTGTGTGCGTTTGTGTATGTATATATATATATATATATATATATATATATATATATATATATATATATAAAGATATATGCATATATGCATATATACATACATACATACATCTATCTATCTATCTACACACACACACACATATATATATGTACATATATACATATATATGAATTCATATCTCTATCTCTATCTATCTATCTATCTATCTATATGTATGTATATATATTATATGTATATGTATATATGTATATATATGTACATATATACATATATATATATATATATACACTATATATATATATATATATATATATATATATATATATATATGTATATATATATATATATATATATATATGTATATGTATATAATATATATATATATATATATATATATATATATATATATATATATATATATATATATATATATAATATATATATATATATATGAACACACACACACGCACAAACACACACATACACATATATGAACACATTTATTTAGTCAAAGACATAGTGCATATATACAAATATTTGCATATATGTGCTCACCAGTTATGAAAAAAGCTTTAACGATATTTTATGCAAAAATTCTTCTTCAAATTTCCTGACAAACGTTTAAGCAAACAAAAGAGGTCTTAGAAGTCATAAAGTGTGACATTTACAACTGGCCTTTTGTCTCCAAACCTTAACCAAGGCCACTTGACTTGACCCGTAAGAAGGAGAAAGAAAAATTAAGAAAAACAAGGACTGTCATAATCATCACTCAGTTCGTTTTATGAGCTCATAAGAAAAAGAAAAAGAACGTAAATGCAAGAGAATAAAGCAGAAAGAAAGGTAACAAAAAATTCCCCTTCACAAATTTTATTACTCGCCGGCGACAGTTCACGTCTCAAGTCTCGCCTTGGTCACTCTGAATTTCCTCGGCGAAAGACAACAACTTTAGAATACAATAATAAAATAACTCTTTGAAATACAACCAAGAAGCTGTCTCCGTTATGCATTTATGCTTTAGAAGAC
The DNA here is from genome assembly GCF_042767895.1 of Penaeus vannamei. Taxonomy (NCBI): domain Eukaryota; kingdom Metazoa; phylum Arthropoda; class Malacostraca; order Decapoda; family Penaeidae; genus Penaeus; species Penaeus vannamei. Next base: position 34,713,067 of record NC_091555.1, read on the forward strand.
AATACAAGGATACAAGAACACTCTTTGTAATACAATCGTGAAACTGACCCCATAATCTGATAAGGCCCCGGATGTAAACAAACCTCCTCGCCTCCCGCCATGCCATCCGCTCCCGCCCAACGCCTGGATACTTGCACACAATACACACTCTCGGACAACTCGCATGATAGAATCACATGGAGAGTATATCTTAGAATAAAACTGATAATTTAGAAAACGATACAAAGATGCAATAAAAAGTTATTCAGAATACCATGTAAAGATGCCCCTATAATCAGATAAGACCGCGGTCGTAAAAAGGAAAAAATAACTTTCCAGCTCCCTGTACTGCGCTTCCGGCGGCCATCTGAATAATGCGCGCAATAAACAAGTCCCTATCCTGGAATCATACGGAGAGAACACCTTGGCATACAAATATAACTTAAAATACAATAGGATACAACAACAAGAACACTTCAGCGCGCTCGTGAACCTGACGCCG
>NC_091555.1:34733547-34743547 GCF_042767895.1 Penaeus vannamei
TATATATATATATATGTATATATATATGTATATATATGTATGTATATATATATATATATATATATATATATATATATATATATATATATATATATATATATATATATATATATAAACACACACACACACACACACATATATATATACATACACACATTTATAAACATATGAATATATTTATAACCTCTCCGATCGGGACTCGATCACTCGCCGCCGTTGCATGTGAATGCAAGACGGCCGCTGTAACCACTCATAGAACGACCTACTAAAAAGAGCGTGCAACCAGGCACTAAGTAGCGTCCATGAAAATTACCTAACTACACATACCTGAGTAAGTATAGCGAAGTTATACACACACTCCCCGTGGGCACTCAGTATATATGGAAAGAGCAGAACAAATCCAAAATCAGATAACCTGAGGTGTATTCAATGAAAGATGGAATACTGCATTGGCCACATTTATATCATGAATATATATAACCTCTCCAATCGGGATTCGATCCCTCGCCGACGTTGCACGTGAAAGCAAGACGGCCGCTCTAACCACTTGTATATTCATTCATGTGCATTCACACATTTATAAACATATACATTTACATACAAATATATATATATATATGGTAGAAAAACCCACAATGCACAAACTAGATTTATTGAGGAAAGTGAGACAACAGTTTCGGAATCGTGCTCGATTCGATCTTCAGGTCGGAGGAGGGAATCAGTTCAGTTAGATTTGCGAAGTCATGCTTCGCCCGGGCCTTTTCTCTGGAGTGGCCCGGCCTGTGTTAACTATTTCTAATTAGCTCAGATGTTTTCTTTGAACTGCATGCTTATCGTGGTGGCTGGATTGCAAGCAAGCGATCCAGCTGCCACGGAGAAAGCATGTTGTACACCCTTTATACCAGCCCGGCGGCTGTGGTGGGTGGTCCCTGCCTCAGAAATTGTGTGTACACATTTCTGCAAGTAATGTAACAGGGTGGCGTTAGGCTCGCCCCAGTGTTTACATAACCTCCCAGTCTCACTGTCAATAATTTGCCAAGCGCATTGGTAACCTAGTCTTAGTCTGAATAGTATGACTTCGGTACCTCTTTTTGTATTTGGAGGAAGGGCCAGTGGCTCATAGCCTGAAGCATCTGAGTACCACTTGGCAGCGAGCGATTTTGTGATGTTTTCTCTATGTGCTCCCCGGAGGACCGCACGCTGCAGCTTTGGTACCTTGGCTCAGTCCTCTTCGGCTGGGTTTAACGATCATGGAGGATGGGGGCATACCCCTGCCCTTTTCGGCTAGTTTATCAGCAAGCTCGTTCCCTTGTATGCCTATGTGGCTTGGGACCCAGTTTATGATGATTCTTTTACCTTAACCAAGGATTCTTTGGGCTATGTATAGTACTATTGTCAAGAGGTAGATGTTATCTGGGGGCATGCTATGCTGTAAGCTGTCAATAGTTGCTCTTGAATCTGTATGAATGACAACGTGCCCTCCCCTCAGGGACGCGTGTGTCCATGCTTCCATGATCGCAACCGTTTCAGCCTGAAGCGTTGAGGCATTGTCAGTGACCCTAATGGATGCTGTGGTATCCTTTGTTGCAAAGCCAGCGCCTGCAGTATGGTTTATTGGATCCACGGATCCATCCGTGTAGTAAGTTATACTACCTGGCGGAGTTATTTGTTCAATGACCCTTTGCGCTTGTGCCTTTAGGCTAGGCATGGAATATTGATCTTTTCTCATTGTGAGATTTAGAATTGAGAATTCGATCATTTCGTTTGCCCACGGCGGGGGTTCTTTGTAATCAGGGTGAGGGGAGTCCATACCCTTGGCAAGCAATGAATCTTTTAGCTGAAAGCAAATCAAAACTCTGGCTGTATGTGAGCCAGGAATTGTCTGCAAACAACTGGTAATCTTGTTGTAGGCGTCTGAGAACTCTTTGTCTTAGGAGTTTGTGTGTGCCTGTAGGACTTTGGAAAGGAACTGTGTCTGCCATTAGATCAATTCTGGTCTCCATGGACGGTAAATCAGCTTCCATGAGGAGGTTAATGACCTTTGTCCAGTTAGGTGCACCTAGAATTATCCTGGCTGCTTCGTTTTGTATTGTTTCCAGTGTTTCTTTTAATGTTGTGCTGGAAGCAATGAGGGCGACAGATGCATAGTCAATAATAGGACGGACAGCATGTACATAGAATGATCTTAATACTTTGTGTCCTGCTCCTATGTGTCTCCCTGTCATGACTTTCATGACTGACAGTCTTTCCTTGGTTCTGTCCAGCAGGTATTGGATTTCCTTTTTGAAAGTGAGTGTGTGTCCTATCCATACACCAAGGTATAGATAGTCCTTCACCCATTCCAGATCCATACCCTGTATGGTGAGTTTTTTGTTTCTGACATTGGTTCTCAGTGCCATTGCTTTGGATTTTGCTGCTGATATTTTTAGACCCGTCCTACAATACTCTTCAGACACCAGGTTCAGACAACGCTGAGCTCTAGTAAGGCAGTGATTGCCAGAGGCTATGATTGCCAAGTCATCTGCATAAGAGATGATCTTGCATCCCTCTGGCAGGTGAATGTCGAGTATGTTGGATATGAGGGTATTAAACAGGGCTGGACTAAGAACCCCTCCCTGAGGAGTTCCATTTTCAAGTGGCATGTGCTGTGAGAGGTGGCCTTGAAATCTGACATTTGCTGATCTATTTTTAAAATAGTCAGCTATCCAGACCAAGAGTCTGCCTTTGACTCCTTTGTGGATTAGGGTCTCATGAATGGCAAGCGGACATGCCAGTTCAAAAGCCTTCTCCAGGTCAAGGAAGACAACCACGGCGGGCGAGGTGCAGATTGTGCTTAAGAGTGTGGAAATGCTATGAGCAGTGCTCTTACCCCTTGTGAACCCGTGCAGGTGTTCATGGGGGGGACCCGTTTTCCATCGGAGCCTGTTGAATACCATCTTCTCAGCTGTTTTACCCAGGCAGCTGAGAAGAGAGATGGGACGGTACTTGCCAGGCTCCTTTGGTTTTGGGATGGGAACTATTGTGGCTTGTTTCCAGCTCTGGGGCACCGTGGCTGTTTGCCAGGATTTGTTGATAACTTGCAAGAATGCAAGTTCTCCTGCAAGGCCTAGATGCGAAATGATGGGGTGAGAGATCCCATCAGATCCCGGTGCTGACCCAGAACTGGATTTGTATGATTTTCTTAGTTCCCTAAGAGAGAACAAGGCATCCGTTTCATCAGCTTCGAGTGCCTTGTCTCTTATGAGAGCAAGTCTTTCTGGATTTAAGATTGTTGGTGCTGGTTCTGGCAGAGAACTCAAGCACCAATCTGTTAGCCTCTGATTGTGGGTCATGATTGCATTTCGGGGCTTGGCGGCTTGTCACTTGCCTGATCCGTTTCCATAACTCTGTAAGGCTGGTCTGGTGCCCAAAAGTTTGGCACCATTCCAGCCATTTTTCCTGCCTTACTCTGTTGGCAGTTTTCTTGGCATCCACGACAGCTTCCCTCAACAGGGCCAGATTGTCGGGAGATCTTTGCCGTCGGAAGTTTTTTCTACACATATTAACCCTGTGGTTGACCTCTTTGATCTCGTCATTATAGTACCAGGCGTCTTTGTGAGTTCTGGACCATGGGCGAGTTTTGGGAATGGTTTGTGAGGCTGCCTGGTTTATGGCCTGGATTAGCCTTGCCTCTAGCACATCCACGATTTCATTATTGTTATTGGGTTCATTGTCTTTCAGACATCGAGCCAAGCCTTCCTGGAAGGCAAACCAGTTGGCCTTGTCTGTTTTCCAATTAGGAATGTGATGTAGTCTTTGGGCTGGACCTGCATCCATTAGTGTGGTGACTATGCCGTAGTGATCACTAGTAACCGTATCATCGACACACCACCGAATTCTCTCCACCATTGTTGCAGTGGCAAAGGTGAGGTCTAGGACCCCTCCCTTCACATGCGTTGGTTCTTTGGTGTTGAGAAGAGCGATCACAGGGAATGTCTCAAGCACTTCTGCTATGTGAATGCCTGCCGCTTTCGGCCTTTTGCGGGGATTCAGCATGGCCATGTGTGCATTGAAGTCTCCCCCTATGATCACTCGGTCTTGTGCTGCAGTAGCACAGACCTGGTTTAGATCTAAGCTCTCACACAGTGGTTTGCTATAAATATATATTTTTATAGGGCCCCCAGGTAGCTGAATCTCAACAACAAGAGATTCAACACCATCTCCACAGTGCGGCGGGTTGGCTATTAGGGAGCATGGGATAGCTTCTTTTACCAGGGTCATCAGGCCTCTAGCACCATCCAGGTCTGGAGCGGTGAAGGCATGATATCCTGAAAAGCACACGGATCCCATAGTTAGTGTCTCCTGGAGCATGACGACGTCAATGCTCCTTGCTCGCACAATTGACTGGAGAAAGGAGTTCTTGCTTTTATAGCTACAGATATTCCACTGCAGTATGCTTAGATTGTGTGCCATGATGGTTACTCAGTGTCACTTGCTTCAGCTTCAGATGCCCCAGTGCTGGTGGCATCAGATAAATACAGATCCTCGTTGATTTAGGACTGTACAACTTCCTCTAAGTCAGACACTCCGGTTAAGGCTCTACCGAGGGGTGTAGGGCCTAGGTTGGAAGTGCCACCTCAGGTCAGAGGACGAGACTTTGGCTGTACAGACTCGGCCTGCTGCACAGTTTCAGCCTGTCCTGACAGACTAGCTGGGGTTTCATGTAATGTTTCTCTTGAAGCTAGCCTGCCATCCAAGGATTTAGGGAGGGGAGCGCTGCTCGTTATCGGTTTGGAGGCTTCTAGCTTCCTTCCCTTCAGAGCTGCTACAGTTTGGGTCATAGCCGTCATGGCGACCTGCACTGCTTTCTCCGCCTCCTCACTGGTCCTCCCCAAGGCTGTTGCTACTGCAGAAACTACAGCACTCAACAGGAGTCATATCTTTCTCGTCAAAGAAAAGATTATCATCTACTGGGGGGACCATTGCTGTGGGCTTTGAACCTTTTTCCCTTTGGTTCTTTTTTGTGGTTTTGCCACTAGCAAGCTTGGGGAATTCCTCTCTGTTAGAGGTATCCAATTTTCGCTGTGGGGGCGACTCCTTCCTCTTAGGAGGTCGGGGAGTCTTTTCTTTTTGATTTTGTTTTTTGTTTTGGCCCCAGATGTAGGTGCCTGGGGGAGCAGGGACAAAGTCAGGATGCTTTTTGGCTAGCTCCAGCTTTTTAATCACTGCCTGTTTCCTGACAGAGCAAGCGAGGCTCCAGGCATGATGCTTTTTGGCACAGCTTGGACACTTGGCTGTTGTGTCCTGGCCATCTTTGTGTGCCTTTATACACACTTCGGTTTCGTGTGCCTCGCTGCATACACCACATTTGGCTTTGGCTTTGCAGTTGGCCTGGTGATGCCCTAATTTCTGGCCCGTGAAACACCTCAAGGGCTCTGGCACATATGTCCTGAGCTTGTATGAGCTCCAGTTACCCAGATCAAGGGTGGTTATTGGGGCTCCCTTGAGGATAACAAGGACTTGCCTGGTTGGAGACTTCCCTTTGGTCATGCGGGAAGCCTCCACCACTTGTGTGAGAGACGTGATCACCTCCACATCAAACCCTAGTGGAAAGCCAAGTAGCACCATCTTGGACTTTTTCTCTTGGGAGGTCAGTGGTGTGATACACATCTTTCTCCCATCTTTTAGCACCTTGATTTCCTGCAGGAAGTTCATGGTGGCTTTGTCTTTGGGGGCAATGATCATGCCCTCATCTCTGGAGATTCGGATTGATAGTCTTACATTTCTTTCCTTCTCCAATGCCCTTACCAGCTGGTATGCATTGTCGAAGTCTTCAGTTTTTTTTGGTACCTTAAACTGCGTTAGTCGACTTGGGGTGTGCTTTGCCTCTTCTTCAGAGTCAGTTTCCACCCTTCGTCGCTTCACGCCTCCCCTTTGCAGGAGTTTAAGGCCTTTGGAAGTGGGGGCAGCTGTTTTGACTGGTTCAGCTGGAGCCCCTTCTTGACTGAGGGAGTTCTGAGGGGAGTTCAGGTTTCCCTCAGTCTGGTGTGCATGGACAGACTTTGTGTTTGGTGTTTCTGTCTTGTCCTTGCTCGGTTCAGCAAGCCGGACACGTTCGGCCTGCTTTTGGGTTTTCTTTCGCCCCCTGCAGCTTTGAAAGGCTCCAGGGTGACTGCCATGGTCTGTTTCATATTGTGGTCATTTAGAGAGTTGGAAACAGATTGGTCCCCTTTCGGGGATTATCTTTATACCTACTCTCAGGGTGAGGTCTTAAGAAGGGCCTCAAAAAAAGCTCTGATCCCTACACTCGACCCTTCAGCACCACAGGACAGGAGATCCCCCTGGGTGAGCTGAACTCGGAGTTTTGGTGTGGTAAACGCTCTGCACCCAAATCCTGCTACAAGGGGGGTGTGATCACGTCACCGCAGCCCAGGCGAATGTTGGAAATCAACGTTTCCCGCAGGCCCAGGCTGCACCAGGAAGTCAAAAGGAGAGGGCAAGATATAGACACCGAAAAGTCGCCCTTGGTGCGTGGCCACAAACTATGTCCAGGACCAGAGGGTCCAAACCTGGTTTGTAACCTCGCTCTCCAAGGGAGCGGTAGTGGGGCACTTACTACAAGAGAAGGCCTGGCCAATTGTCGCGGCGAACCATGAGAAATTGGCGGAGCTCTGTGTAGTTTGTTGTCAAAGAGTATCAAAATCAAGCTCAAGTTTGGTGGCTTTTGCTCTGGAGGATCACGCCAAGTGGGTGACAATAATGCCTCGCCAATTGGGTGATCTCTCTCTCCACACCACAGGGGAGAGGGCCTGTGAAGTGTGTACACCACAGGGGAGAGGACCTGTGTGTTATGGAGGAGGGAAGGAGAGGAAGCGGTATAAGAGGGAAGGGAGGAGAAGCACTCGGGAAACACGGGGCAGGTGAGGACAGAACGAAAGCGAAGGGAAGTCAGGTCAGGTGGAGAGAGGAAACGCAGTACCACAGGAGACACGGGCAAATGAGGACAGGAGACACGAAGCGAAGGTGGGTCAGGTCTGGTCAAAGGATCAGGGGGTTTCTGTGACGGGTGACCGGCATAAGGAAGGAGACAAAGGATGTGGGAAGCGAGGAGGCTGTCGGCAGGAGGAAAAACCGTTGTTCAAGTTGAAATTGTAAGACTGGCGCCTGTTTCACCAAAATACTGCTTATCACAGGAGGCACACGGAACAGCATAGGTGCCCACCTTCGAGGTAGAGGGAGGGCAGGTGTGAACCAGGTTACAGCGGAGAGTATTCACCTGGCGAAAGGAGAGTCTGCAGTTGAGAGACTGCAGGGGCCGACGGAGGGAATAGATCTCCTCAGTGTAAGGCAGGCTGAGGACAGGCAAGTGAGGAGATGGGAGTCATTGTAGAAGGTACGCCGCGCCCTGGATGACGCGACGTCAAGGCTAAGTTGGTTGGCTATATGTATATATGTATATCTATCTATCTATCTATATATATGTATGTATATGTATGTGTATGTTTGTATGTATATCTATTAATATACACACACACATACACACACGCACACACATACAAGGGAAAGAAACAGCCTCTAAAAGTAACATTCTTGAATAAGCAAATAGTAACTGATATAATAAAGAAAGCCAAAGTTCTGGCCACCCATGAGGAATATATAAAAATCTGGATACGAGAAAACATGACCAAAGATGGCAGAGTAACACTACAAAAGAAATTGGAAGAAGTAAAAAACAAAAATGGACAAAGGACTGAAGAGGAAAAAAACATTTATTTGGAGGGTGAGAGTTCTCCAAGCAAAGCAAATATACTATCGGAACCAAAATGTAGAGGCAGACAAACATTAACCCAGCAACCAAATTTAATACCTAAATATTATATAGAAATAGTTTATACAAATATTGATGGTTTATCTTCGAAGTTGCTTGAACTAGAGACAATAATTGATATGGATAAACCGGATGTAATATGCATCACTGTAACCAAACTGGACCCCTCCATAGACGATGAAACATTAGGGCACAAAGACTATAATATATGGAGAAAAAACAGGGCAGATAGAAATGGAGGGTGGGTAGCAATATTAACAAAGAAAGGAATTATTATAAAGGAGTTAGAAATTAATCAGGACCCCATAGTGGAATTGAAGGTAATTGAGGTAGAAAAAAATGGGGTAAACATACTAATAACCACGGTATACATGCCATCTCAAACATCGGTGTGGTCACTAAAAAATTACCAGAAACTAATTCAAGAGACAATAAAGAGCCTGGAAGAAGTGCTACAACTTTCGGAAACCAATTCAACAGAAATTCTTATTACAGGGGATTTTAATAGCAAAATCGACTGGGAAAATTTCGATCCTAGAGCACAATCCGATTCGTGGAATGCTAAATTACTAGATGTCATAAATGAGCATTGCCTTTTCCAGAATGTAACAGATCATACCAGGATAAGAGGGCTAGATAGGCCGTCTATGCTTGACCTAATATTTACAAATCATAACGACGATATTAAGGATATCGAGTACTGTCCTCCTTTAGGAAAAATCGACCATGTAGTGATTAAACTAAAATACTGTCTGCTACAGGAAAAACATCGTAAGCAAGGAAAGAAAGGAAAAGTACAATTGCAAAAGAGGTGATTATAGAAGCCTTAAAGATTTCTTTGATAACATAAACTGGGAAACACTTCTGGATGATGAGAACCTTGATGTTCAGTATTCAAAATTTTGTGAATCTATAAAAAAGGAGTAGAAAAAATCACATCCAAATTCAAAATTGAAGCAAGAAATGGCCAAAAATGGTTCAGCGACAAATGTAAGAAAATGAGGGGGAAAAAAGCATTTCCTTTCGAAAAGATTCCGAAGGCATAGATCTCAGGCAGCATATGAAAGATATAAAGTAGGAAGAAATGAGTAAACCCAAACCATGAGAGAGGCGAAATTAGACTTCGAAAAGGATATAATCAACAAATGAACAAGTCAACCAAAACTCTTCTTTAACTACATAAATAGTAAAACAAAGTAGGGATCAAATTTTAAGGAGGAAGAAATGTGTGAAATCCTAAATGAGAAATTTCAGTCAGTGTTTGTTCAGGATCCATGCTTTGATATGGCAATTACCCGTAATAACGTAAAGAACATTGAAAATATCATCCTCAAAAAGAACGAAATAAAAGATCTACTAAAAGGATTAGACAAGACCAAAGCAGAGGGACCAGATGAAATTTCTACCTGGGTTCTTAGGGAATGTGCCAAAGAACTCTGTACTCCTTTATTGTTAATATTCCAAAATTCACTAAGACAAGGCAAACTACCAAAAAGTTGGAAACTCACAAATGTTACACCCTTATATAAGAGCGGTGACAAACAAAACCCACTAAATTATAGACCAGTTTCGTTAACTAGTGTAGTATGCAAACTGCTAGAAAGAATAATTAGGAAACAATGGGTTGAAATGCTTGAAAAACACGAAATGATATCAAATAAACAATTTGGTTTTAGAGAAGGAAGGTCATGTGTAACAAATCTCTGTTTTTATGATAGAGTATCTGAAATATTACAAGAAAGAGACGGCTGGGTGGATTGTGTGTACTTAGACTTTAAAAAGGCTTTTGATAAGGTGTCTCATAGAAGACTACTATGGAAATTAGAGCACCTAGGTGGAGTGAAAGGCAAACTACTCGCATGGATGAAAGACTTTCTTCATGAAAGACAGATGAGCACAGTAATTAGAGGGAAGCATTCTACATGGCGACGAGTAACCAGCGGAGTGCCTCAAGGATCGGTGTTGGCGCCGATTATGTTTACTATTTTCGTCAATGATTTAGAGTCAAACATAAGCCCAGGTAGTTATCTGAATATGTTTGCAGATGACGCAAAGATACAAAAGAGGATAACAGACAACGTCTCATGCCAATGCCTCCAAAGTGACATCGAGAACTTATTCACGTGGAGTTGTACATGGAAAATGGAATTCAATACCAATAAATGCGACGTACTCAGGTTTGGAGAAAGTAGA
>NC_091555.1:34768547-34771047 GCF_042767895.1 Penaeus vannamei
TTGCAGCATCCCTAATTTCTTCATTTCATGTCCAAGACTTTCCGAATAATTCTGGCTGTTCCAAGTAAACAAGGCTTTTGTAACATTTCTGCTGTTATTCCCAAATCTAGCTTTTGAACCCATTTTTCAAAGTCTTTCGTCACAGATCCTAATGCCCCTACAACTACAGGGATTACTTCAACTTCTTTCATTCTCCACATTCTTGCAATCTCATATTTTAAGTCGCAGTAATTGTTGCACTTTTCTTCTTTCCTTTCAATACGAGTGTCAAATGGGCATGCTGGGTCGATAAGAAGGCATTTTTTGCTATTTTTCTCAATTACAGTGATATCCGGTCTATTGTGTTCCAGTGTCTTGTCTGTTTGTATGGGGAAATCCCATAAAATCTTGCACTCGTCGGATTCCAATACTTTTTCAGGCTTGTGTGTGTACCACTTATCAGATTTCTCAATTTCCCCATTTTTCACATAATTTCCAGTGGATCACTTTTGCAACATTGTCATGCCTAACTTCTTTGTATTCCTTCAGTGCTAGTTTCTGGCATTCTGACACAATATGTGCCACTGTTTCTTCTGCAGCACCACACACTCTACAACTTGAATCAATATCCTCTCCATAGACTCGTTTCCTCAAATTCCCTGTGCAAAGGGCTTGATCTTGTGCTGCTATGATTGTACTTTCTGTTTCTTTTGTCAAATATCCTTTTCTTAGCCAATCCCATGATTTATTGCTCTTTACTTTCACCGTAGCTTTATGGAACTGTCCATGCAATCCTTTGTTCTCGTATCTCTCTTTATGACTTTTCTGTATATCCTCTCTGCTCAGCCCATGCTTCTTGTTCTCAAGAATACTACTGATGTTTACTTCCTTTCAACATGTTTTCTTCTGACGCGCGTAAGTACTTATCAAGACTGTTGACTTCTGCCTGCACACAATCTTCAACGCCAAGCAAGCCTCTTCCACCATCATATCTTTTCAAGTACAACCTATCAACATCTGCTTTTGGGTGTTGCGCCCCATACATTGTCATCAGCTTTCTTGTTTTCCTGTCCATTTCCTCCAATTCATTCTTTGTCCACTTTATGATTCCTGCTCCGTATCTGACAACTGATACCGCTCTTGAATTAATGGCTGAGATTATATTTCCTCCGTTTAACTTTGATTTCAATATGTTTCTGACCCTTCTGGTATATTCTTTCTTTACTTGATCTTTCATTTGATCATGCTTTATTCCATCCACTTCCAAGACACCAAGATACTTGTATCCACTTTCCTCAACATTTCTCATCATTGCACCATCTGGCATGCAGAGACCATCGCTTTCAACTACTTTTCCTCTTTTTATGATTAGCTCTCCACATTTAGATAATCCAAACTCCATCTTGATATCTTCTGAGAATATTCTGACTGTATTTACTAAACTATCAATTTGATCTTTATCTTTTGCGAATAATTTCAAGTCCATGAAAAGTAAATGGTTAATTCTTTCTCCTTTCTTCTTTACTTCATAAAAAAATATTTATTTTCCTTAGCAACAGCGTCAACGGGATCATCGTCAAAACAAACAGCAGTGGTGATAAACTATTCCCCTGAAAAATTCCTCGCTTTATTTTTACGTTTCCAAGTTATTATTATCACCATTATAATAATAATAATAATAATAATAATAATAATAATAATAATAATAATAATAATAATTATTATTATTATTATTATTATTATTATCATTGTCATTATTATTAGTATTCTCATTAACATAATCATTATCATCATTATTATTAATCATTGTTGTTATCATTATTATCGTTATCATCACTATCTTTATCATTATTTTTAATATCATTATTGTTATCATTGTTATCATTATCATTATTATATTGTTATTATTATCTTTGCTACCATTATCAGCATCATCATTATTATTGTCATTATCATCATTGTTATCATGATAATGATATCAATAATAATAGTAATGATGATGATAATTATAATGACATTGATAAGAATGATGGTAATATTAATGACAGTAATGCTATCATTTTCATCACTGCTATCATGATTCTTCTTATTTTCGTTATCATAATGCTAATGATGATAATAGTAATGATAATAATCATTATTATCATTATCATTGTTATCATTGTCATTATTGTGTTTATTATTAACATTACCATTATTGTTATCATCACTATCATTATCATCCTTACTATTTTTAATATCATTGCTATTATTGTCATCATTATTATCATTGTCATTATCATCATTATCATTATGGTAATGATTAGGATTATTTTTATTATTATTGTTACTATTCCTTTCATCGTTATTATTATTTTCATAATAATTATTTTCTTAAGTATTATGATTATTATTATGTTCATTACTACCATTATTACCATTGTTGTTATTGTCATTAATACTGTTATCATTATCATTATTGTTATCATTATCATCATTATTTTAATGATTGTCATTATTTTCATTGTTATTATTGTTTTCA
>NC_091555.1:34778547-34781047 GCF_042767895.1 Penaeus vannamei
TTTATTATCGTTTTCCCTGTTCTTTCTTTCTTTCGCTCTTTCCATTCCTCTCATCCTCTCTCTCTCTGTTGCTTCTCTCTCCTCTTTCTTTTTTTCTGTTCCTCTCACCCTCTCTCTCTCTGTCGCTTCTCTCCTCTATCTCTCTTTCCGCTCTCCTCGCCTTCTCTCTCTCTGTCGTTTCTCTCCTCTATCTTTCTTTCCGCTCTCCTCGCCCCCTCTCTCTCTTTGTTGCTTCTCTCTCCTCTTTCCGTACCTTTCACCCTTTTTTATCTGTCTGTCGCTTCTCTCTCCTCTTTCTCTCTTTCCGTTCCTCTCACCCCCTCTCTCTCTGTCGCTGCTCTCTCCTCTTTCTCTCTTTCTGTTCCTCTCACCCTTTCTGTCTCTCTGCCGTTTCTCTCTTTCCGTTCCTCTCACACTCTCTCTCCATTTGTACCCAGTTCTAATACATTATTCAACACTACACAATCTCTTTCTGTAAGCTATTAAAAACAAGAAAAAAGATAAGAATAACACAAAGCCAAATGCAAAGAACGACAAAAAACTAAATAACACAAAACAGCAAACAAAGACATAGACTTACAAAAAAAAGAGAAAAAGATGGCAGCAAAACAAGAAGAAAACACGACAGAAAAGCGTCCTAACGGTTTAATGGTTTCGAACTTTAAGAAAATGTTTTTCTCTCGGTCTCTACTAACAGCATTGGACATGAGACAGCTTTTACATCTTAGACTCCGTATTTGCCGCACAAACATCTGTCTCGCCTTCCCTCTCTCCAAACATCGAATACTACACAGGGAGAAGTTATTGCTTTTTCTTCAAAATGTTATTTCTGTTACGTTATTAATGACATCAAAAGAAGTGATTGCCAAATATATATATATATATATATATATATATATATATATATATAGATATACATATACATACACACATTTAATTATACACACACACACACACATACACACGAGGTGTGGCAGAAATTTTCCAGGACTGATGTCACAAAAAAAAAATTAAAAGATCGTCCACTGCGAGTTCTTGCCACAGGTTCAGGCGGTCGACCAACATGTCTACAAAGAGATACAGCAGCGTTTGCTTCGTTCAGTGCGAGAGAAGAGGCGAGAGTTGTGGCAGGACATCTCGTGGCTGCTTCACCATGCTCACAAAGCCCTGAGAATCCAACAGCTCCTGGCCGAGAAGAGCATCGCCGAGTTGGAGCAACTCTTAGTGTGATGTTTGGGTTTGAAATAAATCTTTTGTGACGTCGGTCCTGGAACTTTTATGACACACCTCGTGTATATGTATACGCACACACACACACACACACACACACACACACACACACACACACACACACACACACACATATATATATATATATATATATATATATATATATATGTGTGTGTGTGTGTGTGTGTGTGTGTGTGTGTGTGTGTGTGTGTGTGTGTGTCCATGTATCTATATGCATATATGTATACATACATATATATATATATATATATATATATATGTATGTATACATACATATATATATATACACACACACGTCTACATAAACACACACACACACACACACACACACACACACACACACACACACACACACACACACACACACACACACACACACACACACACACACACACACACACACACACATTGAACGAGAAAGAGAAATAGAGAGAGATTACACCTTTATCCTCTTTTTCATTATCAATATTATTATCATTATCATCATCATTATTGTCATCATTATCTTTATCACTGTTATTAGCATTATTATTATTATTTTGGTTTTGCATTATAATAATAATAATAATAATAATAATTATTATTATTATTATTTTTATTATTACTATTATCATCATCATCATAATAATGATGATAATAATAATTATTATTATCCCTCCTATTACAATTTTTTATTCATCAAATTTAATTCCAGCCTCCCTTAAAAACAAAAAACAAAAACTATTTACCCTTAGTTACAAAGCACTAAGGCAAAATGAGAATGTACAAGCTACAGGTTTGCAGTAACGACCTCTTTGGCACACTGATGGCTGCTCTCTCGCTGCAACACCTCAGTTGCTGTTGTTGCAAAATGTTGTTTCGAGAGAATGTTCTGGGATTACATCAGACTCCATTATCGATTCTGCGGTACAAAGCAACTTCCACGCTACGAACTTTGCATTTATGAAGCAGAGGGAGCTAAGTGAAAAAAAGTGTTTGTTTCTTTAGGATGAATTTTGATTTTTAGGTTATTGCTATTATTATTAACATTGTCAAAATCATTATCCTTTTTCTGGTTCTTACTATTCTTGTTCTTGTCGTTATCAGCAATTGCAAAAAAACCCTTTTGCAGATATAAGATCTATTTCGTTAAGGACTATTTGAGCTTTGAATGTAAGCAAGATTAAACCTTATATGATTGTCAAAATCGTTTTTATTCACTTAATCATCAAACATTTACATAAATACTGAACATTAAAAATATATATCA
>NC_091555.1:34783547-34786047 GCF_042767895.1 Penaeus vannamei
TCTCTCCCGTATACACATACACACACTCTCTCTCTCTCTCTCACTCACTCACACACACACACACACACACACACACACACACACACACACACACACACACTCACGCGGTAGTGAAGTTCATGCGAGTGAACCCAAACAAAACAAAACAAAAAAATGATTAACGAAAGAGCGAGCTTCCTCCGAGCGTATGGAGATTATATGGAATGCGATGGAATTCCCCGCCAGAAAAGGGTAAACCTCCGCATTTATTTGCTTGCCAATGAATACAGAAAGAAAGGGCGATAAAAGAGGAAACTGCCAGTATAAACCCCAGTTTATTCCTCTGTATAAACCGGTTTATTTATGTTGTACGTTCCCTATTTCTCGTCTTCCTGTGGTATTGTGCTTTTACCATTCAAAGTTGAAACAAAAAACAACACGCAAGCCAAATGCAAACGCTTCTCTCTCTTCTATTAGGACTCAAACGCGTAAGCCAACAAGAAAAGCCTCCCCTTCCTTTCTCTTAAAATAGACGATGAATAAACTCCTATTTATGTCCTGACTTTTCGCCTCCTCCAAACTTTCGGAATTTCGAATGCAAAGAATAACTTACGGAGCATCTTAGAATATTAACGTTATTGATTATCGAGAAACAGGTGGGTTGGTTGGCGGGGGTGGAGGAGGGGATGGGGTGGGATGGGGTGAGTCTATTTATTGTTGCTGAAGGGGAACACATCTTAACAAAGGTTGGATCAGTAAGACTAGATTTATGAAGCTTATAGTGCGTATAAACGTCCATTGTCATGTAAAGTGTATTCCATGATTACGTTTTCACGGGAACGAAAATGAAAACAACAATAACATAGGTATTACCAAACCCCCAACACGAATCTATTATCATTCAAACACAGAATCATGTGGTGCGGTTTGTGAACAGATAATGATGACAAGTCGACAGAGGGGAAAGGAAATCAAAATGAAGCAGGGAGAACAATAATACCAATAAAAAGGAAATTTTAAGAGGTGATCTTTCCAATTTCTGCAGCCGAAGAGAAGAATAGCCGAACTTTAGCTCTTGATTCTCCGGCGCCGAGAAATCCTTGAGAGCGAGCCCAGTAACTGTAAATTCGGTACAGTACAGAGTGATAGTAAAATTTATAATCTTTATAATAGTAAAAGGACTACGTCGACTGATGCTATCCACAACAATAACATTTACTAATATTCCTGATAATAATTAAGGTGACAATTTAATAACACAAAACTTTTTAACATAACCGTCATAAAATTCCTATTCAACAAGTTATAGAAAGTATTTATAACAAAGTGTAAAACTACGTTCTTTGGATGTGGTCTTTCACGCCTCCCACCACTGCTTTAAAACAGATTCTTTGTCAAACATATTGTCAGTTCTCATTCAACGTGCAAAGTCTGACCCCAGGTAACCTCGTACGCTGCGGATGCTTTAATAAAGTTGACGTTCATTGTATCAAGTGATTTTTACACACAAACTAGTCTGATACGTATACCGATTAGCTTAGGATAAGATACTGTCTGCCTTTTCGTTTCATATTAATTTCTCTAAAACATATTTATATATAAACGGCAGGTTGTGGTGATCCAGAACGATTTGAGAGAGAGGTGACTCTTTTGAAGTATATTCGACTCAGGCTGTTCCACTTAAGAGATTGGAACATCCTGGTAATGCTTCTCACAGTTAATGAAACTTCTTTTCATTAAACCACTATTTCCAAGCTCAGTCCATGTATCACGTATCGCTAAATTGCTTTCCATAAAGTTACACTGTCCCCAACCCAGATTTATCAGTTTCTCATTTTCATACAAAATACTCATATCTAACTCTGTGCTAGCGATTAATAAAAAAAAGAAAAAGATCGCGATTAATACTATAAGTCACAGGGGGCAGCTGAGCACGATGTAGACATTTTTTTTGTCTTGTATCAGTATGGCCTTTAAGGGGATTGTCCGCTTTTTTCGATTTGTCGATTTCTCTTAAATGTCTTAGAAGACTCACCATTTTATTTAGACCTTAACGATATCTCAGATCTTGAGTTTCTGGGGATATCGTCCGAATTTTTTTTTTTTGAATTATAGAAAAAACAACAACGAAAGAATGAGAAGTGCCCAAACCAGAAAAAAAATCTTTAAAATCCAGAAAAATACACAGTCATTTTGTGTTCATTTTTAAAAATAGAATTATCCCTTTTCTATTGCGCTATCCAAGCACTTCTTTCGATTTTTTAGGAAACCATTTCTTCACATAAGTCAGCAGTTGAATTATCTTTCCCTTTTCATCCCATGTTTGGTATGGACTACAAAAGGTAGAAGAATAATCTTATAACATAAGATCCTCATTGATCTCATGATCTGTTTTATTTTCTAATTAATGTTGAAGAATAATTTTGTTGCACTACCCCATCTGAGTTTTGAATACATACAATAATGAGAAATCCCTAGATTATAATCCAGGATGGGTGTCACACTATCTGTATAACGACTG
>NC_091555.1:34796047-34816047 GCF_042767895.1 Penaeus vannamei
CTTCCCTCCCCAGCCTTTTCTTTTCATTGTCACACATACCCCATCCTTAATATTTTTAACTCCATTTCTCCTCCCTCTCTTTTCCCACTCTTTCTTTCTCTCTTCCCCTCCGTTTTTCCTCATCCCTCTTCCCCTGCATTCCTACTCTTCCTTTCTCTTTCTATTCTCATTCTCCCCTCTCTCCACCTTCCCCAGTCTTTCCCTTCGCTGTCACACATACTCCCCTGTCCTTATTTTTTAAAAATATCCATTACTCCTCTCTTCTCATTCTTCCTTGATCTCTAGCCCTCCCTTTCTCTTCATCCCTCTTCCTCCCATTCTCACTCCTCCTTTTTCTAAATTCTCCTCCTCACATCCACCTCCTTCCGCCTCTTTCCCTCCGCTGCCGCACATGACCCCCCCCCCCTTCCTCTCTCCCTCCACAAAGGGGATTGTTCCCGGAGTGGCGCCTGTCACGGCCTCGGAACGAACGCTTTTGGCTACGCGTTGCCAATGGCCTTCGCAATCAGCCCACCGCATGCGTATTGCCAGTCTATTATGGGAATTCCGCGCTCGTCGTATTCCTTCTCCATGCACCGACTCGCGAATGAAGAGGTGTATAGATTTCGCAAAGGATTAATCCGATAAATAGAGAAAGAGAAAGAAAGAAAGACAGAAAAAAATGTGTGGTTTCTGCAGAGGAAATGCTGAAAATGATAGTGAGAAGAAGGATGGGGAGATAAAGAAGGAAGAAAAAGATATGAACGATTATATCGACGGTCGAAGAAGAGAGTGAAATATATTCATGGAATATTACTAAACTGTATAATGGCATTAATATGCCAACTATTTACTTCCTGTGCTTTGAACCGCGAATTAGGTAATGTATATTTTCCGTTTTTGGTGACGAAATTGGTGAAGATGTTGGCGATGAATAGAAAGAGCAGGAGAAAGAAAAACTGCGGAAAAGGAAATTAAAAGCGGAGGAGTAAAGAAAAAATGCTCATAAAAAACGCGACTATTTTCTGTACCCCGCTCTTTGATCCGCAAATTAACTAGTATATACTTTTTAACTAGTATGTATTTTTCCTTGTTTGCGTCTGACGAAAAAGAGGCTGGTGAAGATGGAGATAAAGGAATAGATAGAGAGGGAAGAAAGGGGGAGATGTAAAAAAGAAAGAAGGAAAGAAAAATGCAGAAGAAAATATTCATAACAAGGTATCAAGAATATGCTTCCCGTGCTCTGTGTTCTCCGCTTCGAGAATTTGCAGTATTTTCTCGTCTCGGTCGGAATAGATGAAAGGTGAGAGTGAGAGACGAAAAAAGAAGGAGAACGAGAAGAGACGAAAAATGATATCAGAAGTTAGAAGAAAACAGAAAAAAGGTTCATTACAATGTAGGATGAAGGGGAGAAGGAAAGGAAAATAAACAAGAAAGGAACAGCGGAGTACTAGATGCAAAGGAGAATGGAGGATTTAGAAAGGGTAGGGACAAAGGGAGGAAAAGTGATATCATGATGCTACTTTTCCTGTTTATGATATCAACACATGGTTTCAGTCCATTTTATAATGTACCATAATCGTATTATGTATAGCAAATGCAAAATAGGAGAGTGCTTATCAACAAGCTTCGCTTCACATAAATACATAATTTGTGAAATGACAAAAGACTTTCGAAATGAACACGGAATCCTCCAAATAAACAATCAGGAGGAAACTTGGAGATAAACCAACGAAAAGAACTACAATAAAAATACTCGTTGCTTACTACGAGAAACGAGAAACAGTTACGTAAGGGCAATAAATCGACCTACTTGTATCCGTTACACAAACTCTTGTTAAAGTCAAAAGCTCAAGTAATTGATAATATCCCCACTGCACTGACGATATGAGAAAACTTTCGTCTGTGCTCGCGTCTGAAGCAGCTGTGAAGGTTTCTTTTCAGTTCTTCCCGTTTTCTTTCCCTGTGCCTGTGCTGAAGTTGTACATTCTAGGCAGGACTTTAGTAATTTAGTAAAGCTAGTTTTGGCCAGTGACTTGGTCGGAAAATTCATTATTATCCTCTATTTAACGGTGTTTTTTTTTTCTCGCGGAGATAGCTGTGATTAGAAATTAAGATGTCGGAGGGATTTTGGTGACTGACATAATTTTCCTTTTTACTGTAAGCGATGAAACTGTGAATTCCAAACTTACACTTTAACTACTTCAATACAATGTAAACCTACTAGGAAAAGAGTCAAGATCATTCAGATGAAGCAAAACAAGTTATAGAATGGAAAGGAGGCAAGGAACTAAGAAGGGATGCTGAAGGTTCATCTCTGACGCAATTCAACGACGAGCCATGCTTTATTTTTAAAACATTTTTGAAAGTGAATATTGTCACCCGCTCTCTGCCCATGCATTATTATAGAGCATTCGTGGAAGGTGGGGATAAATACAGATTGCTTGATCATTTTGTCATCAGACGCGCATAGGTATCTGTTGTATGTATCTACGAATGTGCTTTTGGATGTGTATCAGTGTCCTTGATGATGAGAATTTTGCTTATTAAAATATCTCAGTGTAATTCCAACAAAGGCATACCTCAGTTAAGATGCGTACAAACGAAATGAGAGTGAATTATCGAGGTAACAGTTCAGGCGTTTTAACTATTTCTATGATGGAAATAGTCATGAGAAATGTTGTAAACAATCTTTCACACTTACTACAGCAGCTACTTTGTAATATTGGTATAAACCATTTTTACAAAACAGAATTACAAGAGAGAGAGAGAGAGAGAGAGAGAGAGAGAGAGAGAGAGAGAGAGAGAGAGAGAGAGAGAGAGAGAGAGAGAGAGAGAGAGAGAGAGAGAGAAAGAGAGAGAGAGAGATACAGAGAGGGGGGTGAGATAGATAGATAGAGATGATTGGATAGACAAATAGATATATTGAGAAAAAGATAGACAGACAGATAGAGAAAGAGAGAGAAAGAGGTAAATAGATAGATAGGTAGATAAATAGATAGGTACATAGAGATGAAGATAGACAGATAGATAGATAGATAGAGAGAAAGATAGATAGACAGGTATAGAGAGATTATTATTGTCATTATTTTATTATCTCTCTTGTCATTATTAGCATCACACTTCGTCCTCGTCATCATCATCATCATCGTAATCATTATTATTACTATCATCATAATCATCACTTATTATTATTATTATAATTGTTATTCTTATTATATTTACCAAGTGGATATATAGCCGTGAACCGGCTATGTTCAAGAAACAGTTATTTTGCCGTGGTGCGTTCTGATTGGCTGGTAAGTCTGAGCATGCGCAGTATCAGGCTCGCTGTGATTGGTTGCAGTACGGCAGCAGCGGCATCCGGGTCAGTTCGAATCCTGGAATCATAGAGACAATAGCGTTATTGAAAATGGGCGACGTTTTTTTTTTTACTTTCTTTATCTTTAAGCATTCGTAGAACGTTTGGTGTTAGGGCACAGTATCAATGTTTGTTTGGGTTAGGCTAGGTTAGATTTGGTTTGGTTAGATTGGGTTAGGTGGCCCGTTAAATAACCGATTGGTGTTTGCTGTTAATCATGGCAAAATAGTCAGTCTAACAGCAATGCCGTACACAGTAACTGCATGTGGCGCCCCCTGCATATGACGTAACGACCATCGGCCAATCAGAGCGTTTAATGGCAGAATATGTGTCCCGAACGTTGCTGTTTCACGGCACTATATCCATTGCCTTAAAGCTATTATTATGTTTATTACTTTTGTCATTATCATTGTTGTAACTGTTATTATTATTTTTTTATTATTGATATCATCACTAACGTCATTTTTATCATTATATTATTATCTTTATTATTGATACCATCGCTACCGTCATTAATATTGTTATCATTATAATTACTATTGTTATTATCGTTATCATTACTATTGTTATTATCATTATCATTACTATTGTTATTATCATTATCATTACTATTGTTATTATCATTATCATTACTATTGTTATTACCATTATCATTGCTATTGTTATTATCATTATCATTTATTTTGATTACTATCATAATTACTATTACTATTATTTTCATTATCATCATTATCGTCATGACCATTATAGTCATCGTTAGAGAGAACAAGAACGGCAGAATGTGCGAGAAAGAAAGACAGATAACAAGAGCGAGAGGAAGTGAGGGAGAAAGAGGAAGGGATCGATAGAGAGAGAGAGAGAGTGTGTGATAGCGAGAGAATTAACAACAGTTGACTGAAGTTGATAATAAGCAGTCTAAACGAATACACAGTTCGCTGAAATCGCTGGGTGAAGAGGGTGAAATTGAAATCATAATTGCTAAAAGTGTGATGTGGATTATCATTTTTATCCATTTTTTTAAAAATCCATAAGTGTACGTTGTAAAGAGGGAGTGAACAAAACAAGGAGGTTATTTTTATGTTATGCTTCTAATACCTATTCCCCTTGATAACCTTTGTGCGTTGCCCGTAGAAAAAGTGATGGAATGGAGACAGTGTAGAAAGTGAAGGAAAGATGGTGAAGAAAGTGAGGGAAGGAAATGAGGAAAGATAGGGAAGAAAGTGAGGAAAGATGGTGAAGAAAGTGACTACAAATAGTGAAGAAAATGAGGAAAGATGGGGAAAAAATGAGGAAAGATAGGGAAGAAAGTGAGAAAAGATAGGGAAGAAAATTAGGAAAGATGGTGAAGAAAGTGAGGAAAGATGGGGAAGAAAATGAGGAAAGATAGGGAAGAAAGTGAGAAAAGATAGTGAAGAAATTGAAGAAAGGTGGTAAAGGAAGTGAGGAAAGAAAGGGAAGAAAGTAAGGAAAGATAGCGAAGAGTGTGAGGAAAGATGGTGAAGAAAGTG
The DNA here is from genome assembly GCF_042767895.1 of Penaeus vannamei. Taxonomy (NCBI): domain Eukaryota; kingdom Metazoa; phylum Arthropoda; class Malacostraca; order Decapoda; family Penaeidae; genus Penaeus; species Penaeus vannamei. The sequence continues at coordinate 34,800,896 of NC_091555.1, forward strand.
ACTACAAATAGTGAATAAAATGAGGAAAGATAAAGAAGAAAGTGAGAAAAGATAGGGAAGAAAATGAGGAAAGATAGGGAAGAAAGTGAGAAAAGATAGGGAAGAAAATGAGGAAAGATGGTGAAGAAAGTGAGGAAAGATGGGGAAGAAAGTGAGGAAAGATAGCGAAGAGTGTGAGGAAAGATGGTGAAGAAAGTGACTACAAATAGTGAAGAAAATGAGGAAAGATGGGGAAGAAAATGAGGAAAGATAAGGAAGAAAATGAGAAAAGATGGGGAAGAAAATGAGAAAAGATAGGGAAGAAATTAGGAAAGATAGGGAAGAAAATGAGGAAAGATAAGGAAGAAAGAGAGAAAAGATAGTGAAGAAATTGAAGAAAAGTGGTAAAGGAAGTGAGGAAATATAGCGAAGAGTGTGAGGAAAGATGGTGATGAAAGGGAGTACAAATAGGGAAGAAAGTGAGGAAAGACGGAGAAGAAAGTGACTACAAATAGTGAAGAAAGTGAGGAAACATGAGGAAAGTGAGGAAAGATGATGAAGAAAGTGATGAGAGATAGTGCAGAAAGTGAGGAAAGATGATGAAGAAAGTGAGAAAACATGATGAAAGTGAGGCAAGAAGGTGAAGAAAGTAAGGGAAGCTAGTGAAGAAAGTAAGGAGAGATGGTGAAGAAAGTGTGTACAAATAGGGAAGAAAGTGAAGAAAGATTGTGAAGGAAATGAGAAACGATAGTGAAGAAAGCGAGGAAAGATGGTGAAGAAAGTGAAGAGATATAATGAAGAAAGTGAGGAAAGATAGTGAAGAAAGATAGTGAAAAAGTGAGGGAAGATGGTGAAGAAAATGAGAGAGTGAAGAAAATGAAGAGCGATAGAAAAACAAATGAGGGAAGACTGTGAAGCGAATGAAAAAACCTTGATCATTATTATTGTTAATGATATTGTCATTACTGTTATCATTATTATTGATGTCGTTCGTGTTATTATTGTTATTATCACTAGTATTGTCATCATCAATAAAATACTAACAATAATAAGGAAAATAGTGATAATAGTAATCATCATTATTACTACAATCATTATCATTATTATTCTCATTATCATTATTATCATCACTATCATCATTATCTTTATTATCATTATTATTGTCATAACCATTACTCATTCTTACTGTTTTTTATTCTTATCATCATTTTCATTGCTACAGTTATTTCTAACCTTATTACTATTGTTATAATGAATTTAATCATTATTGTTATCATAACTGCTACTACTACTACTACTATTATTACTACTACTACCACCACCATTACTACTATAACTATTAGTGTCATTCTTATTATATTTCTCATTACCTACTTTTTACTTACATCCATAAGTATCATGATGTCACAGTATCCAGGTAGATAGATAGATAGAGAGATAGAGAGAGAGAAAGAGAAAGAGGAAGAGAAAGAAACACACACACACACACACACAGAGAGAGAGAGAGAGAGAGAGAGAGAGAGAGAGAGAGAGAGAGAGAGAGAGAGAGAGAGAGAGAGAGAGAGAGAGAGAGAGAGAGAGAGAGGGAGGGGGAGGGAGAGAAAGAGAAATAAAGAGAATTATAATTATTGTCAGTGAGGGCCAATTAACAGCTTAAATGAATATTCAGATTTTGTTCTCTGAAGTAGGTCTAAATGAAGTGATATGAGATTTGACTAATAAACAGTAATGAGTTTGATTTTCATTATTACCAAATATATAAGTCCAGGAGAGTGAAAGTCGTAAATATGGAATAAACAAACTGATATACCCTTTTCGTCTTATTAAGTGTAAAGCGTACTAAAATGAGGTACTAATAAAATCGCATAATTATAAAAATCAAAATTAGAAAGCTCAAATTTCCACCTATACAGATTTTCGCCATGTAATCCTGTGCGCTGTACGAAAAAAAGATGATGAAGAATATGAAGATAGTGAAGAAAATGAGTAAGAGATGATGAAACAAATGGGGAAGAGATGTTGAAGAAAATGAGGAAGATGGAGAAAAAATGAGTATGAGATAGAGAAGCAAATTAGGAAGAGATAGTGAAGAAAATGAGGAAGAGATGGCGAAGAAAATAAATAAAAGATAGTGAAGAAAGAGAAAAACGACAGTAAAGCAAAAGGAAAGAGTGAATAAAATGAAGAAATTATTATGAAGCAAACGAAAAGGCAATAAAGAAATAATAAATTATTGTTGAAATAATAGATAATAAGAAAAGGTCTTTTAACATTCCATTAACACTCCATTCCTCATTAATCCACAATAAGCCAGTATTTTGTTTGATTTCCTTATATGACTAACATTACAACAAAAAGGATTCACTATTGCATGGTAGAATAACATACCAAATTTGTTCTGAATTAATGAAATCCCCAAAGAAATATAGAATTGTCAGCAAAAAATAATATGCATTCGGCTTCAAAAAATGACAAATCACACTCCCACCCAAATTGTAAAGATGAAAGCCCTTAGGAGTTTATTATTCATTATTGTCATTTCATAGTTTATGAATAATCAGTGTAATCAGCATATGTGAATTGCAAATGCTGCTCGTCATTAAATGATGCAGACCGTGGGAAACGTAGCAGATTATGTGTTTTATTTATTTTTTTAATTTTTATTTTGGTATTTGTAATATTATGAAAAAAGGTGTGATGGTATGTATTATAACGGCAACAGAATGATGGCGATGATTATTATCATCGTTACTCCTATCAGTACCAATACTAGGAACACTAGTGGTAGCAGCAGTAATAGAAGTAATAGCAGTAGTAATAGTAGTAGTAGTATCATCATTGCCATTATTATATGTACATTATCAAGATCAATATTGTTATCATCATCCTTATATTACTAATAACAATGATAATGATAATAATAATGAGTATAATATAAATAATCAATATAATAATTACTATCATTATTGTTGTTCATCTTCCCTTTGTTATCATCATTGTCATTATCAGCATTCACATTATCATTATTATTATTGTAATTATCATCCTTATCCCCAGTATCATGAAAATACTTTTTTTTTATAATAAAAGTACTACTACTACTACTACTACTACTACTACTACTACTACTACTACTACTACTACTACTAATGATAACGATAACAATAACAATAATAATAATTATAATAATAAAAATGACTGTAATAATAATAATTATCATTATATACAGAAAATGTTATTGGTTATTCAAAGTGAATATCGACACGAATGTTATATAAAACAGGCAAAAGACTTTATCTATAGCGCCCTTATCTGCTATTTACTGCAGTTCTTTGATTGTTTTTGCTGCCGAATTTCAAGTCGAAGCTCCGCCCACACAGGCATGCCAACCTGTCCAAGCTCACCCACACGCATGCGCAACCCATCGCTGAAACGGTAATATGCCAAATACTTTGTTTTTAAAACTTCATTTGGCCATTTAAGGAGCATTCAAAGGATATGAAATAATTAGTAATGGAATGCATTTGAAAATGGTACAAGATTATACAAAAATATATATTTATTTTAAGCTTATAATAGTTAATAAAATGTAATACAATGAACATCATAGATAATCGAAGGATGCAAAGTCGTTTGAATTCCTCTAGTGACTTAAATTCATCTTTAACCTTGAAAGAAACAGTTCATGGTTATTTTTCAATAAGCAACACTGATCAACATGGATAATAGATATACTACATGTGTTTTACGATTCATCAAAAGGCAGATATATGAATTAAATGCTGAGTCAGAGCCATAATAATACGTTAGAATTTGTATACAATTTGAGAGGCAGCAAGTGATCCTCCGAATAAAGCACCACAAATACCAAGATAGTATGAAACGTCTTTTGTTTTCCATATAAATGATATTAATGTATATATAACGATAATGATAATTATAATACTAATACTGATAACAAGAATAATAATAATAATGATAAAATAACCATCCTTAATGACAAAAATAATTATAAGAAATTTCTGTATTGCTTATCTAAAAAAATATAATCATTATCATCACATTTATTGTTACTGTCACTGCTTTTATCACTGTCGTTGTTATTCTTGCTCTACTATCATGGCAGGGATGTGAAGGTCAATCAAGTAGCTGATGGAAATGCAGTGAAATATTTGGTTATAGGAAATTTAAGTCATAACCCATAATTCTAGCAATGTGATGCAGCATATGGTATAAGCCTTTCAAATCTCAATTATCACAGAATCACATTATTTCTTAGACTTGTAAAGAAAGCGTTAAGTCAAGAATCGCTCCGTGTGTGAGACAACTGGTTTTGTCCATACGGTACGACACTTTAACCCTATGGATTTTCGTACGCCCGACAGTTCCGATGCTCTGCCCACTGACGAAATAATTGCAAGCATTTGGTACTGCAGATAAGGCCTGAAAAAAGTAGTCCCGATTTTACATCCTGGCCAACACTTGAGTAGAAATTAGGTAATTTCTTAAAATAAACAAATGAATTAATGAATAAAAATAAATAAATAAATACTGCAATTCACATAGCTTAAGCCTTCGTGGCACAATCGGTTAGCGCGTCCGGCTGTTAACCCAAAGGTTGGTGGTTCGATCCCACCCGGGGGCGTTACTTCTTAAACAGCTGTGAGTATGCTATGTTCAAACACCGACAGAAAAGCCGCCTCTATGAACTGAACAATCATAAATGTGTAAAGAGTGCAACTTTTTTTTCTGAACAGATTCCTGACCACAATACACCACAAGGAACACAAGGTTAGTAAAACTGAATCAACAAAGAAAAAAACTACTTATGACTTCATTCAGTCAGGAAATGGATTACAAACACTGGTAAATTGATGATAATGATGATAATTATTAATATGATTATGATTATAATAATTATTATAATCAATATCGTTATTGCTATTATTAATACAATGACCGTCATGTCTTAGTGTTATTATTATGTTATCATTACAATTATTGATATTATTTTCATCATTACTTATATTAACATTATCATCTTCATGAACCTTAATATTTTTGTCATTATATCATTATCATCATCATCATTATCATTGTCACCATTATTAGTATCAATAATAATTATTATTTATCTCATTATTATTACTATTACTATTTTTGTTATCATTATCATTAATATTACTTTGATCATTATTATAAACATAATCAGTATTGTTATTGTTATTCTTATTATTGCTATTATTACTATTAGAGACATGGTCACCAATGTTATGAACGTTATAATAATAATGGTAATAAAAAAATATTGCTCGTGTTTAACAACAACAATGAATATAATAAAAATGATAATAGTAATAATGATTGTATCCATCGTTATCATTATATCTTCAAACGAATTTGATTGCTTATTCAAAATTAATTTCGACACAAATTCTATGTAACATAGATAAAGAAAGACCAATACAATAATGGGAGAATTAAATTGCATGGGGAAGTTAAAGTCGAATAGATCCGGTTTACAAACAGGCCAACACATTATTTTAAAACAATTACTGCAGTTATTGATTCATATGCCTCCGTGGCACAATTGGTTAGCGCGTTCGGCTGTTAACCGAAAGGTTGGTGGTTCGATCCCACCCGGGGGCGTTACTATTTACTCAAGCTGTGTGTATGTTATGTTCAAACACCTTCAGAAAAGCGACCTCTATGAAATGAATAATCACACAGCGTTCACCACAGAGACAACTTTTTTTGTTTTTCTTAACAGATTCCCGAACACAGCACACCACAATTAATACAGAGGTAGTAAAACTGAATCAACAAACAAATAAACAGAAAACTACCCTCATGACTTCATTCAGTCAGGAAATGAATTACAAACGGTAAATTACTGTCAAAGGAAAGAAAAATTTACTCCTAAAAAATAGCCTCAAATAAAAACGATTTGTACGTGTCAAAATTCATGTTTTTGTCATTCATTTTTCGTTTTCTTTATGGGATTTAATGTAAAAATCTAGTTATCTTTTATGCTGTATATTTAAACCATATTTTTCCTCGGCTGGAAAAAGAATTATGAAAAACATAATAGGAATTAAAAGAAATTATTATAAATGACATTACTGTTTATGTTAGTATGTTCTTTCTCCTTAATTTTATTATTATTATTAATACTATGATTCTTCTTACAATATTGATAATAACAATAGATATTATCATCATTCATTATTAATGTTTTAATAATTATTTTATTATCTTTACCGTTATTATGATGGTAATTGTTATCATCATCTTTATCATTACTATTTTTGTCTTATATATTTTTCATTCGTATTACTATGATGATAATGTTAACTGTTAATATCATTATCACTATCATTATGATGATAATAACTATTAAATCAATATCATTATTGCATTATATCGTTAATACAATTACCGATATAAATGTTAATGTTATTATTATTATCATTGCCATTACTGGTATTATTTTCATCATTACTCTTATTACCATCATCATCTTCATGAACCTTATTATTTTTGTCATTATATCATTATTATCATTATCGTCATTATTAGTATCATAACTATTATTATTTACCTTGTTATTACTATTACTACTTTTGTTATCATTATCATTAATATTACTTTGATCATTATTATAAGCATAATCAGTATTGATATTCTTATTATTACTATTATTACTATTAGAGACATGTTCACCAATGTTATGAACGTTATAATAATAATGGTAATGAAAAAAAATATTGCTCGTGTTTAACAACAAAAATGGATATAATAAAAATGATAATAGTAATAATGATTGTATCCATCATTATTATTATATCTTCAGACGAATTTGATTGCTTATTCAACATTAATTTCGACACGAATTCTGTATAACGTAGATAAAGAAAGACCAATACAATAATAGCAGAATTAAATCACTTGAGAAAATTAAAGTCAAATAGATCCGGTTTACAAACTGGCCAACACTTATTTTAAAATTGTTAATGCAGTCCTTAATTCATATGCCTCCGTGGCACAATTGGTTAGCGCGTTCGGCTGTTAACCGAAAGGTTGGTGGTTCGATCCCACCCGGGGGCGTTACTATTTACTCAAGCTGTGTGTATGTTATGTTCAAACATTGGCAGAAAAGCGACCTCTCTGAAATGAACAATCGTAAAAGCGTAAAGGCTTTCACACAGCGTTCACCACAGAGTGCAACTTTTTTTTCTTAACAGATTCCCGACCACAATACACCACAATCAGCACAGAGGCAGTAAAACTGAATCAACAAACAAATAAACAGAAAACTACCCTCATGACTTCATTCAGTCAGGAAATTAATTGCAAACGTAAGTAAATTACTGCCAAAGGAAAGAAAAAATATACTCCTAAATATAGCCTTAAATAAAAACTTAATTTGTACGTGTCAAAATTCATGTTTTTTTTCATTTTTTTTTTCTTTATGGGATTTTGATGTAAAAATCTAGTTATTTCTTTATGCTGTATATATAAACCATTTATTTTCTCGTTTGGAAAAAGAATTATGAAAAAACATAATAGTAATTTAAAGAATGTGGTATGATGTTCTTTCTCATTATTATTATTATTATTAATACTGTGATTCGTCTTACATTATTGATAATGATAATATTAATCATCATCATTCATTATTAATGTTTTAATAATTATTTTATCATTATTATTACCATTACCGTTATTATGATGATAATTGTTATTATCTATATTATTACTACTTTTGACTTATTATATGTTTTTCATTCTTATTGCTATGATAATGATGATAACTGTTAATATCAGTATCACTACCATTATAACAATAAGTGTGATTATAATCAATATCATTATTGCATTATATTATCAATAGAATTACCGATATAAATCTTAATATCACTATCATTGCCATTACTGACATTATTTTCATCATTACTCTTATTATCATTATCATCTTCATGAACCTTGTTATTTTTGTCATTATATCATTGTTATCATCATTACTATTATTGTCATTATTAGTATTATCATTATTATTATTTCTCTTATCATTATTACTATTACTACTTTTATTATCATTATCATGAATATTACTTTGATCATTATCATAAACATAATCAGTATTGTTATTCTTATTCTTCTTATTATTACTATTATTACTATTAGAGACATGGTCACCAATGTTATGAACGGTAATAAAAAAATGTTATGAATGGTAATAAAAAAAATATTGCTCGTGTTTAACAACAATGGATATAATAAAAATGATGATAGTAATAATGATTGTATCCATCGTTATTATTATATCTTCAGATGAATTTGATTGTTTATTTAACATTAACTTTGACACGAATTGTATGTAACAAAGATAAAGAAAGACCAATACAATAATAGCAGAATTAAATCACTTGAGAAAATTAAAGTCAAATAGATCCGGTTTACAAACTGGCCAACATTTATTTTAAAATTGTTAATGCAGTCCTTAATTCATATGCCTCCGTGGCACAATTGGTTAGCGCGTTCGGCTGTTAACCGAAAGGTTGGTGGTTCGATCCCACCCGGGGGCGTTACTATTTACTCAAGCTGTGTGTATGTTATGTTCAAACATTGGCAGAAAAGCGACCTCTCTGAAATGAACAACCATAAAAGTGTAAAGGCTTTCACACAGCGTTCACCACAGAGTGCAACTTTTTTTCTCAACAGATTCCCGACCACAATACACCACAATTAACACAGAGGTAGTAAAACTGAACCAACAAACAAATAAACAAAAACTACCCTCATGACTTCATTCAGTCAGGAAATGAATTGCAAACGCTGGTAAATTACTGGCAAGGGAAAGAAAAAATATACTCGTAAAAACTTATTTCATTTTTCATTTTCTATATGGGATTTCAATTTGAAAATCGAGTCATTTCTTTATGTTGTATATTTATACCATAAATTTTCTCGGTTGGGAAAAGAATTATGAAAAACATACTAGGAATTAAAAGAAATTATAATTATAAATGACGTTACTGTTTATATTGGTATGATGTTCTTTCTCCATAATATCATCATAATTGTTATTATTATTATTATTAATACTATGATCCTTCTTACAATATTGATAATGATAATGGTAATCATCATAATTCATTATTAATGTTTTAATAATTATTTTATCATTATCAATACCATTGCCGTTTTTATAATTATAGTCTTATTACCATTATCATCTTCATGAACCTTATTTTTGTCATTATATCATTCTTAACATTATCATTATCATTGTTGTCATTATTATTATTATCATTATCATTTCTCTTATTATTATTACTATTACTACTTCTGTTATCATTATCAATAATATTGCTTTGATCATTATTATAAACATAATCAGTATTGTTATCATGATTGTTCTTATTATTACTTTATTACTATTAGAGACATGATCACCAATGTTATGAACGTTATAATAATAATGGTAATAAAAAAATATTGGTCATGTGTAACAACAATGGATATAATGAAAATGATTATAGTAATAATGATTGTATCCATCATTAATATATCTTGAAATGAATGTGATTGCTTATTCAAAATTAATTTCGACACGAATACTGTATAACGTAGATAAAGAAAGACCAATACAATAATAGCAGAATTAAATCACGAGAAAATTTAAGTTAAATAGATCCAGTTTACAAACTGGCCAACACTTATTTTAAAATTGTTAATGCAGTCCTTAATTAATATATCTCCGTGGCACAATCGGTTAGCGCGTTCGGCTGTTAACCGAAAGGTTGGTGGTTCGATCCCACCCGGGGGCGTTACTTTTGAAACAGCTCTGTATGTTATGTTCAAACTTTGGCAGAAAAGCGACCTCTCTGAACTGAAGAATCATAAATGTGTAATAGTACACCACAAGGAACACAGAGGTAGTAAAATTGAATCAACAAACAAATAAACAGAAAACTACCCTCATGACTTCATTCAGTCAGGAAATGAATTACAAACGTTTGTAAATTACTGGCAAGGGAAAGAAAAAAAAAAAATCGTAAAAACTAGCCTCAAATATAAACTGACTTGTACGTGACAAAATTTCATGTTTTTTCTTTCATTTTCATTTTCTTTGTGGGATTTCAATGTAAAAATCTAGTCATTTCTTTATGTTGTATATTTAAACCATATATTTTTTCGGTTGGGAAAAGAATTATGAGAAACATAATAGGAATGAAAAGAAATTATAATTATAAATAACATTATTGCTTATGTTGTTATGATGTTCTTTCTCCTTAATATTATCATTATTGTTGTCATTATTATTATTACTATGATTCTTCTTACTATATCGAAAATGATAATAATAATTATTATCATTCATTATTAATGTTTTAATAATTATTTTATTATCATTACCATTACCGTTATTGTGATTTTTGTTATTAATTCTATTATTATTATGTTTATCAGTATTGTCATTATTATTATCTTTGTTATTATATTAACATAATGATGGTAATTGTTATCATCAACATCATTACTGTTTTTGTGTTATTATGTTTTTCATTCTTATTTCTATGATGATAATTGTTAACATCATTATTATTATCATTATGAAAATAATTTAAGTATTATCATTATCATCATTATTATCTTTATTAGTAGTAGTATTACTACTTTTCGTATCATTATCATTAATAATACATTTATTATTATTATAAGCATAATCAATATTGTTATTATTATTACTTTTAGATACATGATCATCAATGTTATGAACGTTATAATAATAATGATAATAAAAATAACAGTCATGTTTGATAATAACAGTAACAACACTGGATATAATAAAAATGATAATTGTATTAATGATATTATCTATTATCATTATTATATCTTCAACCGAATTTTATTGGTTATTCAAAATTATTTTCGACACGAATTCTGCATAACGCAGAAAAGGAAAGACCAATACAATAAAGGCAGAATTAAATTACCTGAGAGAAGGTAAGTCGAATAGACCCGGTTTACACACTGGCCAACACATGGGTTAAAACTAAGGGCGTCTTCTTTGGCGTCCTTAACTCTTAATACCGTATTTAGTTTAATCCTAATCCACCGTGTCCGTACCGAAGACGACACTCTGCTACCAAACGGCGCGGCAATAATGTTCAGTAAAAACTGTCGTACTTACTATTCTATCACCACCGTTATCATGTAAACATGTCGGAGAGAAGAGAAATGTTGCGCGTGAAATTTCTTTTTGTAATGTCATGTCTTTGGTAATCATATTTAAAAAACTATTTTAGACGTCTTTTAAGATCCAAAATATCGTTTATATTTAATGTGTATTTCATGAAACTGAGACTCTTACTAATGTTTTCATAATACTAATTATCTTGTGCCTTTTTTTTTCTTTTTTTTTTAATTTGTGTACTGCTTTGCCTCCTAATTATTTAAAGTAAATAATAATATAAACTTCTCAGATGCTTCTGAAGACCACCTTTTCCTTCCCTTCATCCCAGACGTACCTCCATGATTGAAGACAAGGCATTAAAAACTTATTATCAATCAATTCTTTATGCCTCCCAATGTTCCCAAAATTGAAAAGTAAGACTAGCATCATATCAAAATAAGAAATTTCGTACCTCTATTTTCTGTACGCATTTCTTCAAGATTATCTGTTTCAAATATGATTTGTTTGGAATCTTAAGTTAATGGACTGTCTCTTTAAATTTCTATCAATTCTTGTGATGTTCCTAGTCTGTGATATGGTGATGGTTCTCCCCACTGCTGTTGATGTGAAGATCCTGGTCTCGTATTTCTGGGTGTGTGGGAATAGGTTTTACAAATCTAAAGGGTGGGACCTGAGGCATGTTGTCTTTTTATTGCTGAAAAATCTGCGGTATTTTGAAACATTTCTGTGCAATGTTCTCTTCACACATAACTGTTGCATGTTGTGTAGGGTAGCGTTTGGAGCAAGTCATGCACTCATACCTGGAAATAAGCAACAAAATCATCCAAAAGATATCTAATCAACATTCACCCTTCGTGTGTTCCTACGCATATGATATAGAAGATAGTGTTAAAGATATTACCTAAAGATTTGCAGTGCGATATAAAATTTACTTGGATAAATAAATCTTGCAATTTGCATTCAGACACTGCATTGTTAAAAGATTTTTATGACAACTGATATTCATTTTATATAGATTGGAGAAAAGGTGATTGTTATAAAAAGTTGTAGTCAGTCACTGAAGATGCAGTTTGATCTTCATATGATAAATACGAGGCACAAGTAGGCCTGATTATTTATGAAATGTCCTATTTTTTCATGATACCATTCTTCTATTTATAGTAATAAAATGGGTAACGAAACTGCTCTAACAACTATAAAATCAATCTTCATTTCAATGACACTAAAATACAAAAATGACATTCACCAATTAATATCCATCGCGCAGTTTCCTCGGACAGCTCTTTGCTGCGTTGAATCGTGTTGGAGGAGGGAAACATGTTTTCTTCAGGATGCTGTTCAGGAGGTCCATAGAAAAGTATACTTGTAATTTTGTAGTAAAGTAGTTGAGAAAAACTCAGCACATAATTCTCCTTTAAAACATTGGTTCATATTTGATTTAAAACGTCAACTCGTGTGACCCTGACCATATAATTTTTGTTTCACTAATCAGGAAGTATGAGTTCCATGCCCGCAGCCTCTGAACTTCAAAGATTCCTCGTTGGATTATATTGGTGTTTATATTCATTACCATAAGTTATTTCCTTTATCAGAATATTTGATCGTTTGTGTAAATATATACAATTTCATTTTCATAATAAATACTAAGTATGAAAATTCTAAGACGATCGATATTATTGCCGAAAATAACTCTGAATGGCAACTCAAGCGATGGCACCCATGAAGTTCATGACGGACACGTGAGGTAACAGTACATGATTGATGGGATTAACTTGTCCCTTCTGCGGATGTCCAGGATTAAAAGATGAGCTTAATATTAAAGCCTAGTCTAGAGGTACATTAAAAGTTGATCATGGACGCTGCCAACGCCCATGCGCACTAGAGATCTGGATTAAATTTTGATACTGGATTAACTTTTACGGCACGTACAGAAGCCGCCCTAAGCAATGTTCTTTTAAAATAGATACTGCAGTCAATATTTGCTATTCCTCCGTGGCACAATCGGTTAGCGCTGTTAACCGAAAGGTTGGTGGTTCGATCCCACCCGGGGGCGGTACTTTAAAACAGCTATGTGTATGTTATGTTCAAACCAAATTTTCAAAAACCTGCAGGGATTAGACTAAAATTATTGGAAAAAGGCGTCACCATTGAAACGACCAAAACTAACCTTATAGGCTTGTAGATATTACTATTCATTAAATAAGCTTGTCTCGCAAATTAATAATAACGAAGTTATTTAATTTTCAAAATACATAAGAATAATAAAACACGGGAGCTGCGGGAATACTGACCAAATTCTCCACTGCGCATGCGCGGGGTCTCTCGTACCCGTGCTGTTCCTGTTATCTCGCCTGTGACGTCACGGCCAGTGTCACGATTTCATTGGTCAATTTTTTGGCGGTTAATTTAATAGCCAATTGGAAAAGAATTCACGAGGGAAACAGCCAATGAATGAACATTAGCTAAAATAGAAGCTATGAAATTCAATTTTCAAATTAGTCTCGCCATGACTTCCGTGTGTGTAGAATGTCATATCAAATCATTCCAATATATAAAAAAAATATTTTGAAGACGATGAGGCTAGCTTGAAACTATTACGTGAACACGGAGTTCTACCCTCTGAAGTGCCCTGCGATCGGCCGTCGCGTCGTTTGTGCTCACGCAGACCTCTCAGGCGCTCCCGCTCCCGCAAGCCGCTCCACAGATATCGACGACCCTCACCCCGGCCCCTCCTCTGCATAGGTATGTTTTAGGTTTATTTTCACTGAAGTGACTAAATGTACGGTGCTTCGCGTGCGTACGAACGGCATGTGGAAGCGCCCGATGCCGACTTTGTTCGACACACTCCCCTGCCGTAAATACGTGGAGGATTCTTTGTTTTGCTGGGCGGGGGTATGGGGGCGGTAGCCCCCCCTAAGAGGGGGATCGTAGGGGGCACAGCCCTCTGCAGTGTAATTTTCGTAACTACGATCGACATGTGGGACCGTCTGATGCCGACTTTGTCCGACGATCTCTCCTGCCGTAAATATGTGTAGGATTATTTGTTTTCCTTGGCAGGGGTTGGGGGCGGCAGCCCCCCACGAGGGGGTTGCAGGGGGAACAGCCCCCTTCATTAAACAATATTGTGACTAAATTAGTACTAAATCAGTATCATGCACATGCATGATAACAAGAGTGGCGTAACTCTGGTATGGAAAAGACAATCTAAACATTTCCGATGAAAACGAACACCAGAATCAACCGAACCAGAACAATAGAAATCGAACGAATCTAGTTTCGTCCCGAAAAGCGTTGGTGACGTCTTTTTCCAACTTTACCATTCGACTTCTCTGAAATGAAAAATTGTGAATATGTAATGGCTTTCACAGTATTCACGTCTTTTTCCGTTATAGATTATCGAACACACCCCCATCACATTTTTTGCATAACAATAATAAACAATGAAAAGAGGTGTTTAAAACCAACAGAAAATACCCCTTGACTTCATTCAATCATTAAATATGTTGCAAAGTCAAAGATAGTGTTGGAAATTAATACTGGCAGGGGAAAGAAAAGTGCTTGTAACAACCAGTCTCATTTGTTACTCTTGAATTGTCTGTGTCATTTTTTCTAGGTAACTCAGTGTAAAAGTCCAGACATTTCTTCTGATGTATTTTTAAGCCCTATTTTTTTCTCGGTTGGGATAAGGACACAGAGAATAATAATGAATGATTATTGATGGTATTACTGTTGATAGTATGACTATTTTCTTTCTTTAATGTTACTATTGTCATTATCATTACCATTATTAGAATTGGCATTATTATTATTATTATTATTACTATTATTACTATGATTTTTCTTCATCTTCCTATTTTTCTTATTGTTATTAGCATTTTTTATTTATTTATTTATTCTTTAGAACCCCATTAAACATTAAGATATCTATTGATGGCCATCTACTAACGAAATGTAGTAGTAATAGTCGGCA
>NC_091555.1:34833547-34843547 GCF_042767895.1 Penaeus vannamei
ATACAGTAGAGTGGCATGCATAAAAAGGTAATTGAAGAAACAAATGGATACATAAAAAAATATAGAAATAGATAAACACACTGATAGATAGATAAATATACAGGCAGACAGATACGTAGATGAATAGGTAAAAAGGAAGAAAAACAGACGTTTATATCAACGTACAAATATAATCATACGCAGACAGACAGATAGATAGACAGATAATCAGAAAGAAAAACAAACACTTACAGTTAGACACATGCATAATAAAGAAAAATAGAGAGTAAAGCTGACACTTGCGTATATTGGGCTCAGTGCTACGACCTTTGCTGCGGCATAACACCCATCAAAGTCTCGCCAGAAGGAGACCAAGAACTTCACAAAATTAAGAAAGTTTTCTTCTTAACCTCGACTCCAGATTGGTGGCGGAACTCACACGCGGAACTTTCTCAGGGAGAGTGGCAGAGATACACGGAAAGTACGGAGAGGAGATGGAAGCAAGAAAGAAAGAAAGAAAAAAAATAGGAAAGAGGATAAAAAGAGATACGGCGAGAGAGAGAGAGGGAAAGAGGAAGAGAGAGAGAGAGAGAGAGAGAGAGAGAGAGAGAGAGAGAGAGAGAGAGAGAGAGAGAGAGAGAGAGAGAGAGAGAGAGAGAGAGAGAGAGGGAAAAATAAAATAAGTTTTGGATGAAGAAACAAAGGAACCATAGACGGGGAATGTCAGAATGAGACATCTTGCACAAACAAGCGATTAGGAAAGTCTTGATGGGATTTCTGAGGAAGAATTCTGATCGACTACCCCGAGGCGGCCGCGAGATGGGGAGAGAGGGGGAAGGACAAAAAAAAAAGATAGAATACGTGGGGAGGATATAAAGAAGCAGGGAAGAAAAAGAGAAAGACAGGGAGAGGGAGATGATGTCAATGTATGCATCTATTCATTTATCTATCTGTCTATCTGTTTTGGGAGAAGACGCAATTTTTCTTACCCCGAATAAACGCTACCTAAAACTATATAAAGTATAACAGTGCAACGAGCAGCTAGTCTGTGTTACCCGATCTCAAACATCCATGGATAAATTTTACTGCGTCAGAGATGGGTAAAAATAGCTTGGCTTTGGCTTTCGAAGTGTGATTTAAAGCTACAATTTCAGCGGTTTGTCTTGGATATAAGTTAATGCATATGAGAGGTTATCCACTTAAAGTTTTACTACACTTTATAGAGGTCCAAGGTGTAAGACGGGAAGAGCTAGAGGAAGAGTAAGCTAACCGGCCTATCATATATATCTATGCAATGCAGGGCTCTCACAAATGTAGGTCAGGGGTTCCCTAGACTTGGGCTTAAATATCCCTAGATTGAACAGAATGTTCCTAGGTTCCTAGATCCCATTTTAAATTCTCATTCAAAAGAAAATCATATTTTTATAGAAATGTAAGGTGATATTGGTGGAATTCTACTTAAAGGGCGTATGTGAAGTAATTACCGTGTACTGTTTTTTCTTTGAATATTGTTCAATAATGTATGCTTTGCCTATTCATGCCCAAAAAAAAAAAAAAAAAAAAAAAAAAAATCGAAGAGACTCTGGTATCCCCAAAAATCCCATAACAACGCCCTTAGAAACAAAGATGCAAAACTCGGCGGTCCTCGGCAATCCCCGGTTGTGACGTCATTTCCAGGAACAGGGAGAATCTTGTTGAATAACGTGATACACAGTCACCGTAAGTCAAGTATATCACGGAAATGTCCCGGTTTCAAGCTATTAAAGTTTGTAACAAAAGATACCGCGGCGTTCTGTAGCAATTCATTGTTCCCATTTATGTCACCAGCTATTTGAATGGTCAAAAGACCGCGACAGAGCAAGGAAGTGGACACGTTTTGTGCATGCCAAGCAGAGCAACTTTCAGCCTGTGTCAACCAGCATACTTTGCCTGAAACACTTTAAGCCCGATTGCTTTGTGAACAGAATGGCTTACGACATGGGATTTGCAAAATGGTAGGCCATTTCCAATTTATATTTGTCATGATCACAACAGCACAAAACAAAATCTGCAAGAGCGCTTTTTGATTGGCGGCATAGCAAACATTCATTGAGTGGGTACGACACAGTGTGCCGAGTGCATTGCAAGTGTGCATGTAATACTACACAGAGGTCGGGTAGGTACACTCCAAAAACCACAACACAAATAAACACCGATGCCCCTCCACTTGCAAATGAATGTAGGCCTGCACCACGGGTACAGACAAGAGATAGCTCACCTTGCAAAATTTTTGTACCATACATGTACCATACAGAAGCGGGATCATACGTTCGACTATAAAAATAATTTAGAAAATTACCATTCATTCAATCTCTTCGGGTCTCGACGCCACTCCATGTCTGGCTGGTTTGGCACAGCTTCCTCGACATCCACAGCATCGGGCTCGTGCATGTACGGTCCCACAACCATCAACCCTTGATATTCATCTTCTTCCAACTATTCGAAGATGTAAGCACCCTCTGAAGAACTTATACCAATGTCCACGTTGGAATATTCTGATGAAACTTCACTGTCGCTGTAGTCTTGTAGTGAGTCCGCCATGTACAATGTATTGAATGCAGAGAAGGCTGTGATCGTGTTTTGGAATTGACGTCACACATCCGGGTTCCGGATTTTCGCGGGAAAATATAACTTGACTTTGGAAAATCGAAATAAATCGATTTCGGGGAATTATTTTCAGATTTCCTGTTTTACTCTTATTAGAGAGATAGTTTATGTGCTAATTCTCCCTTTTTCACATTTTCAGTTGTTACTTCACATAAGCCCTTTAAGAGACATATTTTAAATCTTTATACTGTAATATAATTTAGTATTTTAAGCTTTGGCATAAGGAAAAGAATATAAAACTCTGTTGTCTGATTAAAGTGTATTGTCTAGGATCTTAGTAAGTAAAATGAAATCCTGTATATTGACTAAAACTAATCTTCAATAGATATTAGCATAACTTAGAATAATAGTCTAAGATAATTATACTCCTAAGTTGGTTCACACAAATTGCAATAGAAGAATAACTATACAGTAGGCTACACTGATGTGTATAAATATTAATATTTGTTGCAAAACTTTATGCAAACTTTGTTTTTCCCCACAAAAATGCACTACTATGATTAAAAATGTGTTATACGACTTTTTGATTTCTGTTCTGTCTAATATAGTAATCAAAATTAATATGCAAGTATATTAAAACAGTTCCTGGGTAACTTTTCGACTTCAAAACAATTTTCTTGAGGTATAATAGCTTTCAAAAAAGAAAAGCAATTAAAAAGAAAATAAAGCACTTTCAGTTCACACTTATGAAAATAATAATTTAAGCAATAATATCACAAGATTCAGTATCTAGCATTACTTTTGACATTTCGTAACAGCTCAGCTTGGTGTGCATAGCTGGAATGTGGTAAGGGATATCACAGCTGTTGATTCCATTAGCCAATGAATATCCCGATATGAAAATGTAACTATTGATCACTATGCTCTGCTATTTCGGCAATAGAGGCGATCTCATCCCTCCCTCATGCATTTTCCCTTCAGTGAAGATGATTACTTATTCTAAGCATAAATCCGTGAAGTATCACCAAGTATGACCAGAATTCCCCAGAAAATCCTCAGAAAGCTCAACTCCCCAGATTTATCCCAAGATGAACTGAAATGTACCAATCTGGGGACAAAATCCCCAGAAGTAGGAGCGCTGATGTAATGTTCCGTGAGGGAAGCATCTGCTTTCAGTTCTAAGAGATACTACTTTGTATGCTCATCTCTGACTCCAAGGAACACTGTATGCAAATGCTTGGCATCTCACTCTAGTTGCTTAGCAACACTCTCTGGTTGCTGTACCCTGTGGGCTATGATAGGTCCGGCCCAAAGAGAGAGACGACTTTCCTCTTGACATATGGATATACTGCCGTGTACTCGCAGTATGTTCTGTGCTAATAAGGATCACGAAAAAATCTACGATGTTCGATTACCTTCACAAAGTAATACCAACCTAAATGGCGCAGTGAGAGACGTGATTAAGAACACACATGTGTCAGAGCATAATTTTTTGGGGGTAAAAGAAAGCTGGCGCTCTTTCAGACGCCACCAGTAGACTTCATACATGGTGTGACATGGAGCCTCCAGCAACTGATATGAATATATCAATTGCTAAGACTAATAATGTCGGTATCGATATAGTCTCAGGTGCAGTGTATTGAACTGTACATTCATGCCTTGTGCAGAACAGTTAACAGTGCTTATTCCACAACATGCTTTTCCACAACGACGTATGGAAAAGGAACGTCGACGCGAGGAAGACATTCACCGACGTGATAAGGAAAACCGCTTTCAGCAGATGATGGCGACGTTCACGACGCTGTTTACCCCCATCGAGTGCTTCAATACCTGCTACTGTTATGAAAGCCCCTCCAGCACCAAAAGCAGCAATACAACTGCCTCCTGTGGTGACAAAGATGGAACGACTATGCTGTTATGGCTGCTTTGTTAAGACTGCTTCAGCCGAAGCAGCTCATTCAGCTACGTTCACACGTATCACAGGATGAGGCGTACCTTAAAGATAAGTTTGGATGTTCTGCCGACTTCGAACTTGCCTCTCGACGATGTCGTAAGTCGGATTCACGATTTTGTCCATGGCCAGAAAACGAGGCGCTACGACGTCTTGCGTTCTCACAGTGCCGATAAGAGCATGGAGAGAAATTTATGGATTTTACATCTACCTAAAACAAGCTGCAGAGGAGGTGGACCTCTGCAAGTGCCATAACAGAAGCTGTGAGGAAACCTGGCTTCAGCATACAGTGCTCCTTGGAGTCAGAGATGAGCATACAAAGCAGTATCTCTTAGAACTGAAAGCAGATGCTTCCCTCGACGAGTTACTCACAACGTATCGTTCTCGTGAAACTGCCACGTTGACCACACAAGAATTGTGACCACTACAACCTGCAACAAGAGCTGTATCTGCTTATAAGAAGAAAAAGAAGCAGGAAGCAGCCCTGAAGACTGCGCCTCAAACAGATTCTTCCTGTCTTCACTGCATGGGGTATGCCCTCCTGCAGGAGCAAGAGAGGTTAATGGCGCCTTGTTCAGGTTTTGGGCAGGCACCGAAGCAAGATATGCTACAATTGAATTAGATTTTGTAGCAGTCGTATGGGCCATGGCCAAGTGTAGGTATTATCTGTAGTTATTACCTCAATTCACATTGACGACGGACCATTGACCTCTGATACCCATCCTTAACTCTGACACTGGATGCAATTGACAGCCCCAGACTTCAACATTTGAAGGTTGCTAGATGTATCTACACAGCTGCGTGGCATAAAGGGAAGGGCATTGTCATGCCAGATACCTTGTCCTGTTCCCCTGAGGACATATCCCTTAGTGATAAAACTTGTCATGTTAACCATGTGGCCACCTGTAGTGTGACCATGCTGTATTCAATTACAGGTACAGAAGTACGCAAAGGTTAACTTTTATCAGAAAGACTGTTTTGCAGCCTGTGAAGATCGTCTATGTTATACTCCTCAGTAGAGTGACTAATGGTTTCCCAGTCGCTCTCAATGAGCTGGATCCAGATTTGCTTCCACTTTGGAAGATCTGTGAGGAGTTGTACCATGATGAAAAGTTAGCACTCTAGGGATCCCATATTATTGTCTCAACTGCCATCCATTGAGATGTTTTGGCCCACCCATACCATAGTCATTGTGGTGTAGAAGCTACAAAACGTCATGTTCGGCAAACTGTATGGTGGCCAGATATTAACTAACACAGTGAGCACAGTGCATGTAAACCTTGTCATATTTTGCTGCCCAGCCAGCAGCAAGAGCCCATGATGTTAAAAGAATCCCGTGTCAGCGGCTTTCTTCATGACTGCAGGAAAATCTTTTTTGTGTATGCTGACTGACCCTCAAGTACTTTCATTGATTCTTCAGCGAACTAAGAATTCCAATTCTCCTTCGTACTGATGAGGCCTTCAGTTCATGTTGCATTATTTTCAAGATTTACTGCGTACAAAGTAATGGGCATGCAGAAGCACATAAAAATTTAGTCCAAAACCACAGTATTTGCAAAGTAGATGTAAGACACACTTCCAAACATATGAGTCAATGGAATTATCAGCAAATATACTCTTTTGCATAGAAGTTTCATACAACAATTGTTGCTACAGAGAGAGAATTTTTTTTTTGCACATATACGGTAGTATTGCATCGAGAATATATGTACTTGAGCCATAACAAATTTTATATATATATATATATATATATATATTTATATATATATATATATATATATATATATATATATATATATATATATATATATATATATATATATATATATATATATATATATATATATATATATATATATATATATATATATATATATATATATATATATATATATATATATATATATATATAGGCTTCAAATACCCTTTGAACTGAACTAAAGGTGTCAAACGAAATATCAGTATAGATTCGCGGGAGAGCTTTCTCTAGGGTGATTGCGGGGCACGAGGTAGGTTTTTTTCAGGATATTAAGAGCGAGGAATATGGTAACAAATTTCCAAGCGTTTATAAAGTTCTTGCAATATAAAGATTCAGGATGTTTGTGCACTGAATTTGAAACCTAATCGTGATGTTGTTAAAAGTTTTCTTTTTAGTCTACTGATATATTACACGAGTTGGGTGGTTTCTAACATGGATATAGAATCACCTTTCTGTATCTGTAAACTCTGGAATTCTTTGTGGGACTATCTTTTCGTTTTTCTTTTCACTGTTGAGAGGTATGTCTGTAATTTGAGTATCCCACAACTTGTAAGAACATATGTTGATGAATTTTCATTTACATCTTTAACATGAAAATGTCAGACTTTACTGTATTATTGCCTATAGTAAACAAAAATGGCAACTCAACTTTATCTTTTCTATAGAGTTGACGTCATTATATATCAATACATAATTGTTGGTATTAACTCGCTTGTTTTGTTCATGTGCATGATAGGATAAGAGTAAACTTCCCATATTATAAGTTCCAATGATATGTAAAGATGATAATGTGATTATATATAGTATTTTATATATACCTATAGAAGCAAAAGATTTATTTTATACTAAGATATATTTTATACATATTATCATATATGAACGATCCCTGTGATCTGAGCGCCCCTGGTGGCAGAATGTAGAACGACTGGAGGAACAATAACAATAAACCCAGCACTAAGTAATGAATTTTATTTTATCCTCACAGGTTCTATCTGCTTACCCATTACCATAACATCCACGGATATATATATATATATATATATATATATATATATATATATATATATATATATATATATATCAGAAGGAAAAGGAGGGCCAGGGCTGTGATGAACATCTTTATTATTATGTAACGTTTCGAAGAGTTATCTCTCCATCATCAGACTAAAAACAGAGAATACAAGAATAAATTAGATAAAATAAAAAGAACAGTGGCAAAAATAGTTCATAGCAGAGTAAACAAATCAAATGGTAACAGGTGAACAAAAAAGAAACAGTCAGAACATAGTGAAAAAATGAAAAACTTGGGTGAGGGTGAGACATACCAAAGACAAGTGAGGAAGTGCTAGTTACGGTGGTTGAATTACACCATAAACAACTGAATGGCTGTACTATTGTTCAGGTCAGGTTTCATTTTATGGATATACAGGGATTCTGAGATGAGAAGGTCAAGTTTGTTAGATGTTGTGGACAGAATTTTAAAATCATTGTGAGTGAACGGGTGATCTTGTGAGTGTGAATGCTGACGAACAGCAGAGAAAGAAGGTCTACTCAGAGGTAGGCTCGTCCTGATAGATTTGCCCATATGTTCGAGTGTTCTATGTTTGAGCCATCGAGTGGATGACCCAATATACCTAGCGTTACATCTAGGACAATTGAAAATATATACTATATTCGAACATAATTCTGAAGGCAGAGGCATTCTTTTTTTCTAAACAACGAGTTGATACTATAGTGGTTGACAAGTACAATGTTGAAGTTGATCTGAGGGAATGAATGTTTAAGTATTTCACGTAATTGTTTACGAATGGTAAAACTTATATCACCGAGATACGGTAATTTTATGAACTTTGTTTCTTTGTGAGCGGTGAGGATTTTTATGGGTGGGCATAGTTTATTATCCAAGAATGATCTTAGGGTCTTGTAAAAAACGTTATCAGGAAAACCATTACCCTTGAATTAATTGACTAAGAAATTGATTTCGTCATCAAATTGGATCCAGGTAGAGCAAATATTAAATGCTCTATTGATTAGAGTGGTTATACTGAAAATTTTATACTTCAAAGGTGTGAAACTTAAATAATTCATTCCCAAACCGGTGAAAGTAGGTTTTCTGTAAACCGAAGTAGAGAGACGTCTGTTGGAAATCAATGCGTCAAGAAAGGAAAGTTTGTGTTCTTTTTCTGCTTCGCATGTAAACTTAATGTTTGGATGTTGTTCATTAAGATATGACAGAAACTGTTCAATGTTGAATACTGTTTGAAAAGAAGAAACGTGTCATCCACGTATCTTTTGTAAAATATTGGTTTGAAATTACCTGGGCAATCATTTAACCAAATTCGTTCGTGATGGCAAAGAAAAGTATTAGCATAGCTAGGGCCGACGGGTGAACCCATGGCTACACCGTCAATTTGAGTGGCAACATTTAGAATGAAACTGTTTTTTGTTGAGACCAAAGTGTGACTAAGACTCGTCAGATGTGGTGTCTGTGATAATCTGGGTGGTTCTGACAGAGGAACGTTAGTGAATAGAGATTCAACATCAAAGCTTGCCATTATAGTAGAATCATCAATGTTGAGTTGTTTAATTTAATTTACAAATTCCAAGGTGTTGGCAGTGGTGTACTCATTAGTGGTAAGGGGTTCGTTGATTTTAACTAGGAATTTAGCAAGGTTATAATTAAAAGTGTTAATTGACGATACAATAGGTCTAAGAGGTGTACCAATCTTATGAACTTTGGGGAGTCCATATAAACAACCAGGACGGGAGCCAGAAGCGAGAATGGAATTATATGTGTCTTCATTAATGGTTTCTTTAATAGGTCGTAAGAATCTGTTTAATTTATCTTCACGGTTGAGGAGATGGCTGCTTAAGTAAGCATCTAGGAGTTTGAATTTTGACGAGTCTGCAAGAATGTTAGATATTTTGCTATAGTAATCAGTCTTGTTAAGGATTACTATGCCTTTTCCTTTGTCTGGTCTTGTTATCACAGTGCTATCATCGTCTTTTAAATTTTGAACATTGTCCTTGTCAACCACTATGGTATCAACTCGTTGTTTAGAAAAAGAATGCCTCTGCCTTCAGAACTACGTTCGAATATAGTATATATATTCAATTGTCCTAGATGTAACGCTAGGTACATTTGGTCATCCACTCGATGGCTCAAACATAGAACACTCGAACATATGGGCAAATCTATCAGGACGAGCCTACCTCTGAGCAGACCTTTCTCTGCTGTTCGTCAGCATTCACACTCTCAAGATCACCCGTTCACTCACAATGATTTTAAAATTCTGTCCACAACATCTAACAAACTTGACCTTCTCATCTCAGAATCCCTGTATATCCACAAGGTGAAACCTGACCTGAACAATAGTACAGCCATTCAGTTGTTTACGGTGTAATTCAACCACCGTAACTAGCACTTCCTCACTTGTCTTTGGTATGTCTCACCCTCACCCAAGTTTTACATTTTTTCACTATGTTTCTGACTGTTTCTTTTTTGTTCACCTGTTACCATTTGATTTGTTTACTCTGCTATGAACTATTTTTGCCACTGTTCTTTTTATTATATCTAATTTGTTCTTGTATTCTCTGTTTTTAGTCTGATGATGGAGAGATAACTCTTCGAAACGTTACATAATAATAAAGATGTTCATCACAGCCCTGGCCCTCCTTTTTCTTCTGAGATTATGATTCCCGAATGGAAAATCAACTGCAGAAAT
>NC_091555.1:34868547-34871047 GCF_042767895.1 Penaeus vannamei
ATGTAATGGTATCTTTTAAACGTATATTTGACTACATATCGATCATATGGTTTATATCTCGACTTTGCACAAGCTGAAACGTGGGTATTGCTCCGTAGACTTTTGTCACTGTCTAAGTTGTTATTTATGTTTATCTTGTCTGTTTTATATTTCTCTTTCTCCTCATAGGAATGGACATCAGATTTATATCAGAATAATATGTATGTTTATATACACATAACAATAACGAAAACCTGAACAATGATATTAATATCTATTATGATACTGATGATCGCCATTATTATTATTATCACTTTTATTATCATTATTGTTGTTGTTATGGTTTTTAATACTAATGTTATTATCAACGTTCTTTTCATTGTTACTATTATCATTACTATAATGATATTATTAATAATAATAATAATAATAATAATAATAATAATAATAATAATAATAATAACATTAACAACAACAACAACAACAACAACAACAACAATAATAATAATAATCATAGTAATTATCATTGATATCATTATTAGTATTATTATTATTATCATCATTATTTTTATTATCATCATCATTATTATTATTATCATTGTTGTTATATTATCATTATAAATATTTTTAGTATTGTTATTATGATCATTATTTATATCATTATTTTTACCATCAACCTCATTACCATTACTATCACTATTATTTTTATTGTTATTATTATTACTATTGTTATTATTATTATCATTATTATTATTATTATTACTATTATTATTATTGTCATTATTATCGTCATCATTATTATTACCGTCATTATTATTATCATTATTATCTTGATTATTGTTATTATTAAGATTATTATATTTTATTATAGTAATGATTATTATCATCATTATTAGTTTTTTCATCTTTATCATGAATATCATTATCATTATTATTAGTATTGCTATTATGACAAGCTGTTCCTCCTCCTGCAGTTGCGAAGAAAGATTGGAAAAAAGATGGATTGTTATATTATTAGGTTATCCTTAGCGTTATTACTATTTTCATTATCATTGTCATCAAAAGCTATTTTCATTGCTAATATTGTTATTATTATCGGCATTATATTTATCATTATCATCTTAATTAGCATTGTCATCATTAGTATTATCCTCATCACCATCACCGTCATTTTCATCATCATTATCAAAGGAATGAATTTATAGAAATTGTCGAGGAACATTGCCTTTTCACAAAACTTGTCTAACGTCATTTTTGCACTAATAGCCAAAAAGTCAGGCATAAATTTTCTATGTTAAATTTTTGAAGACATATTGCAAAAGCCAGCCCTTTGACGGTGAAAGATTTCTGTGCATATATACGAGGAAAGAGGTTTGGTGATTTTTGAGTCATCTGTCTTTATCTATCTCGATCATCTGCCATTTTCAATATCCCGTCAAAAGAAAAGAAAAGATAAAAAAAGAGAAAGTAAAATGTGAAGCGCAGTGAGCGATATTGGAAAGAGACAACAAGATGTACGCTTGAAAATTGCTGTCATTGACCTTTGCTTCAATATTCCATTTTGGCGAAAGCTGCAGTTGTGTCGGTTCTTCGTAGATAATACTGTTAAATCTAAAAAAGAAAGTTTTAGGAACGAAAGAACGAAGTGAAAAGAAAGAGAGATGGACAAGATATTCGAGAAAGAGGAAAACAGAACACGTACGAGAGAGAGAAAAAAGAGAAACCAGACGAAAGAAGAGGAGAAAACGAAGATTTTAACAAAAGTAAAGTACAAGAAACATACAACGAAGGAAAAAGAAGCCAAAAGGAAGAGAAATGAACAAAAAATAGAAAAGAGAAGACGGAATCAGAGAGAGAGAGAGAGAGGGGGGGGGGGGTAAGGGCTCGGCCTAGTTCATAATGACTGACTATTTTCGGATTAGAATGTAATGTTATCTCTTAAACGTATATTTGGCTACATAACGATCATGTGGTTTATATATCGACTTTACACAAACTGAAACGTGGGTATTGCTCCGTAGACTTTTGTCCCTGTCTAAGTTGTTATTTATATTTATCTTGTCTGTTTTATATTTCCCTTTCTCCTCACAGGAATGGAAATGAGACTATATCAGAATAATATGTATGTTTGAACACACATATGTATGTGTAGGTAATAGAAACAGCAATAACGAAAACCTGAACAATGATATTAATATCTATTATGATACTGATGATACTGAAAAGTGATAACGATAATAAAGATGGCAATGATGACAATGATAATAGTTATCATGATATTAATAACAAAAATGATATGATACTCAATCTTCGAATACTAATGCTGATAATGATAATAAGAAAAAAGCTAAAAATAATGATGACAATATTACTTCTTCTATTACTACTACTACTACTACTAATGATAATGATGATTATGATGACATTGATAACAATGATGAAAATGATAATTATCATAATGAATGAGATAATAATGATAATGATAATGGTAATTGTAATATCAACAGAAATAATAATAATA
>NC_091555.1:34908434-34913434 GCF_042767895.1 Penaeus vannamei
ATGATGATAAGGATGAGCTTGAGGAGAGGCACAAAGAAGAGAAGTACGAGAAGGTGGAGGAAGTGTAAAGGAAGGAGAAATGATGATGAAATGACGCCAAAAGTAGTAAAAATATTTACAATAACAGGAGTAATAATGAAGAAGGGAAGGACAAATAAGAAGAAAACCGAAACATCAAACAGAAAACGAAAAAATAAAAAATAAAAAAGGAAAACGCACAAAAAAGAAAAGAAACATAAACCGAAGCATGGTCAGAAGGAGAAGAAGAAGAAGAAGAAGGGAAGGAGGAGGAGGTAAATGAGGAGTAGAAGCATGAGGAAGAGTAAGAAAAGGGAAAAAAGAAAAGAAGAAGAAAAAAAGAAGAAGAAGGAAATGAGGAGGAGATAGATGAGGAGAAGAAGCAGGGGGAAGAAGAAGAAAAAGGAAGAAGAAGATGTAAAAAGAAAGAAAAAGATGAAGAAGGAGAATAATAAGAAAATTAAATAAATAAATAGAATCCCCAACCAGCGCCCGAGGGTGAGCCAGGCAGCAGCAGAAGGTTATTGCTTACACTGACAGACTTTCCTCCTTCCTATCAGCCGCATGGGAAGGTCTCGCGCATTTTTTACTTGGAAAATGCTAGAAAGAGAAGACGAAGAAGAAGAGAAAACGAAGAAGAAGAAGAAGAAGAAGAAAGAGAAGAAGAAGAAGAAGAAGAAAGAGAAAACGAAGAAGAAGAAGAAGAAGAAGAGAAAACGAAGAAGAAGAAGAAGAAGAAAGAGAAAACGAAGAAGAAGAAGAAGAAGAAGATAGAGAAGGAGAAGGAGAAGAAGATTGAGAAGGGGAAGAGAAAACGAAGAAGATAGAGAAGGAGACGAAGAAGAGAAAACGAAGAAGAAGAAGAAGAAGAGAAAACGAAGATGAAGAAGATAGAGAAGGAGAAGGAGAAGAAGATTGAGAAGGGGAAGAGTAAACGAAGAAGATAGAGAAGGAGACGAAGAAGAGAAAACGAAGAAGAAGATGAAGGAGATAGAGAAAAAGAAGAAGATAGAGAAGGAGAAGGAGAAGGAGAGGGAGGAGAAGAAGAAGAAGATAAAGAAGGAGAAGAAGAAGAGAAAACGAAGAAGAAGAAGATGAAGAAGGCAGAGAAAAAGAAGAAGATGGAGAAAAAAGAAGATAGAGAAGGAGAGGGAAGAGAAGAATAAGAATAAGATAGAGAGGGAGAATGAGAATGAGAAGAAGAACTAGAAAAAGAAAGAAAAAGTAAAGAAAAGAGAAAATGAAGAAGGAAAAAAATGAGAGAGAAGAAGGAGAAGAAAAAGAAGATAAAGAAAAGAAATAGATAGAGAAAAGAAGAAGAAAAAAGGAAAGAAAAAAAGAGGTGCAGATGATTCTCGTATTCAAATTTAAGGAGATTTTGCGACAACTAATATCAGGATAGGAAAATATACCGTAAACACACTAATAAATTTGAAAAGTGGTGATTGGTAATGTCAGAATCAAGAGGACATTCTCTCTCTCTCTCTCTCTCTCTCTCTTTCTCTCTCTCTCTCTCTCTCTCTCTCTCTCTCTCTCTCTCTCTCTCTCTCTCTCTCCCTCCTCTCTCTCTCTCTTAAAAAAAAAGAAAAATAGAAGTCATCACAACCTCACGCACCAAATTTGTGGTGATGACCATAGCGGTAGAAAAGGGAGATAAGGACAAACCGGTAAAAGAGAAAGAACAAAAGAAAGAGAAGAAGAAAAATAAGAACGAAAGGGGAAAAATGAAACGGAGGAAAAAAATCGTAGGAAGAAAAAAGGTGAGGTCAAGAGGAAAGAAAAGGAAGAATAGGAAAAAAAAACAACAAAAAACAGAAGAAGGGAAGCAAAAAAGAATAAGAGAAATGATACACAGAAGTAAAAAGAAGCAGGCGAAAGGAAGAAAACGAATGAAGAGGAAAGAAATAGAGAAAAAAAAGAAGGTGAAGTGGAGGAATAAGATGAAAAGTCGAGGTTAAACATGCCTTGCGATGCAACATGAAACATTTATGCAACACAAGCATATCATTGCCTTTTGCCTTCAGCCGCTTGCGTAAATTCCCGCTTCAAAACATAAAAAAAAATCACACAATTTTTCAGCTTCTTTTAATCTAATTCGATAATCACAATAAACATGATTTCAAAAAAAGGACTAATGAAAGCAGGAAAAATATGGTTACGTAAATATTCGGTCATTCGGTGAAGAAGGAGAAAAAGAAAAGAAAAGTAAAATAAAAATAAAAGGAAAAAGGAAAGACAGAAAATGAAGGAGAAGGATAATATGAAAGACAAGAAGAAGATGAGAAAGAAGATAAAGAAAAGAAATAGAAAGAGAAGAAGAAGGAAAAAAAAGGAGAGAAAAAAGAGGTGCAGATGATTCTCGTATTCAAATTTAAGGAAATATTGCGACAATAAAAAAAAATCACACAATTTTTCACCTTCTTTTAATCTAATTCGATAATCACAATAAACATGATTTCAAAAAAGGACTAATGAAAGCAGGAGAAAATGGTTACGTAAATATTCGGTCATTAAAGAAACTCGGGTGACGTTAAAGGTTTAATGATTTTGGAAAGCAAGTGAGAAGGTGTTTTTCAAAATCTTTAGTTAGCTCAAAACACGATTAAGAAAGACCAAATATGTATGTATAAAAAATAGAAACTTAACTACACTTCACATTCGATCAGTCATTATGATAATTTTAAGCTAAATCATTATTACTTACGTATGTTTCAATGATGAGAAAGATATGATGTGTCGATCCATATAAATGATAAATCTTGGCTCCAAGTATACACTTATCTAACCATCATCATATATATATATACATAATGAAGGTATTCAAATTCTTTAGCTCTTCTATATTCATTTCCTAATCAACGTTGCAAAAAAAAAGGAGAATATGATACATAATGGGGAAAAACACGGCACCCTATTACAGAAAATGGCCTTTGGAAACTGTCAGTCGATAGGATAAGGTTCTGTGAGTACAATTTACAACATCTACGGCATAGAAATTGTCTCTGATGGAAATGTCCGGGAAATGACACGTCGAGTAGTTATCAGATTCCCTTCTCGGAATAAAATGCAGCGTCCGATACTTTTGATAATGTGGGTCGCAGTTTGATAATGATAGCGAGCACAATAATAAAGCAGGACATAATGGAAGGCGAGGCAAGGGTTTGAGGGTAGTATCATATGACAATTAAGTAGTAAATGAGTGTTATAGTCATCATTTTCATATTCCATTTGTTTTCGTTATTCTCATTTCAAATAAAAGGCCTTTAAAACGTTTCCTCTCGTAAAGAAGGACATAATAATACATAACAGTTTCTTAATATATATTTACTAACTCGCATACGTGATTAAGGGAAATAAAAATAAATGAATGAAAAAAAATGCAAATGCAGCGCCAGAAAAAAATGTCAAAGCAATCTTGGAGCCGAACAATTCTTTCGGAGCGGAAATCTGAATAATTGAAAACTGTCGTTGCTCTAAGTTTTTCCCGCTCATAAAATATAGCGTTTTCACCGTCATGAAATTCACCTGGAAATGAAATGTCTTCGGGCCAAGAAAAAAGAGAGGGAGAGAGAGAGAGAGAGAGAGAGAGAGAGACAGAGAGAGAGAGAGAGAGAGAGAGAGAGAGAGAGAGAGAGAGAGAGAGAGAGAGAGAGAGAGAGAGAGAGAGAGAAAATGGCGGGAAAGGAAAGAATGGCGGGAGGGAAAGGGGGAGGGGGAGGGGGAGGGGGGGGGGTAGTAAAAGAAGGCGATTTGCGTTTACATTAAAATCTTGATGTTGAATAAGTGATTCTCGGGACTTTTATTTCGGGGGAAATGTTGAAACCGAACAAAGTAAAAGTAAATAATTGATATTCGTTTGAAAAATAGGAGCTTTTACCCCTCTACCCCCCCCTCCCCCCGGCAACGCAGAAAGCAAGCAAGTAAACAAACAAACAAAATATAGAGACAATCCATCGCAAACAACTCTATTAAGAAGTCTTAATATGAATTTTCAGTGAATAAACTGTGTACGTTCATTTGTAAGATAAAAAAAAACCTGAAACATACAAAGAAACAAATAATACTAATGAGTTCTATTCATTATGAAAACTTTAATTGTGAAAAAAATCTTGAAATTGAGTTACATTATTGTAGAGAAATCGTGTACCCTGTTTTGCAAAAAGAGAGAAGGGGGAAAAAAGTTTTCATTTTTATGATTGCAGAATTGTTGCAAATATTAAGTCTGGATGTAATCAACGTGATGGAGACAAATATGGTTATTTTATGAAGCTGTTAATTGCGTGTTAACTACTACTAAATAAATAAATCATGTGAGAAAAAAAAATATATACATTACAGAACAATATATAAAGTATTTCAACGAATAAGTTCACGAAAAAAAAATAAAAAAGAACAAAATATAGGTAATATGGAAAAAAAAAGAAAGAACGCAACGCCCCCGGAAAAAAAACATCAAAGAGAGGCAAACACTAAACCCAAACACCCGATAAAGAAAGATTGGATGACCTTCAATCTCTATATTGGAAAAATAATTAGCCACGTCGGACACCCTTGACCTGTGCAGATGCCAGGTGTCTCCGGCCGGAATAATTGGGATCGCGTTTTCATCATCAGCTTCAGTTTATGTTCATGAGTCGACAGCTTCAAATTAGTGCCGAGGGGGAAACTGATGACCTTCTGATGGGAGAATGATGGGAAGGGGGGGAGGGGAAGGGGAAGGGGAACAGGGGGAGATGGTGGTGGAGAAAGGTCGGGGAGGGAGAGATGGAGAGGGGGGGGGGTATATTCCTTAGGGGCAAAAAGAGGAAACAGAAATTGAAAGATTTATAGATATATAGACATGTAGAGTTGCGGACATTCCCAACTGATACACCACGAGTCTGGAGGTGACAATCTTGAGCTACCTACATACGTGTAGTATGTAGTATTCCGCGAGGGAGAGACGTAGGTCTGCAACGATGACTGTAATTGGTTGATATAAT
>NC_091555.1:34976660-34981660 GCF_042767895.1 Penaeus vannamei
TCTAACTTATGAAAACAAAAACAAGTAGCATGTATTTGAGCATATAATACATAATGGTAAAAATATACTAAGGTGAAAGGTAAATGTGCATATTTTGACGAAAATATTCATCAACTTTCAGATGACCTTTATGAAAATTCTATATGCCAATTCATGCAATGATGATTAAGTCGTGCATACATTATGCTGTGCCGTGTTAACGCCTTTAGTCATAAATTTTCATCAGACAGTTGCTGCACATATTTTCCTCGTGTTTATGTCGCCTTTGGCATGAACACTGCATCGAAACATGGAATTTATAAGCTAAGCACTTTTATTTATTATTTTATTATTATTATTATTTTTGGTATACGCATTCGGTATGTTTGTGGGTGTTCACTAGGCACAGTAATGGATATCAAACAAATACTTCAGATGAGCTCGATTATTTTGCAGGTTATCATAAAACTTATCTTTAGTTATCTTATCAGGGAAATTAGTCATTTTTATGTAGTCGAGGAATGTACAATTCAATTTGTTAAGATATACATCAACCAAGATCGGTTTACCAAGGCTTCCATTCACACACGTTCCACGGTGTTGTATATCACGCGAGGGTGAATAGCGAATTCCTCACACAACGTTATAATACCGTGGCACTCAGACGCACAATGGCGGTGTTATCTGTCTGTTGTTAGTGGCATGAAGGCATGACAACAAGCACGAGCGTTGTCTGAATGCAGATTATCAGCTTATGTAATGAACACCTGAGGGCCTAGTACCGATCGCTGCTTCATGGATAAGCCTGTAATACCCAGGATGGTGTCTGTTACGGTAGATGACGGTTATATCTGGTACCGCCTCTGGCCATATGAGTACCTGCCTTCAAGGATAACTTGGTCGTTGACCGCACACGCACGTACACACACAAACACTAAGGCACACACACACACACACAAACACTAAGGCACACACACACACACACACAAACATACACACACAAACACACACACACACACACACACACACACACACACACGCACGCACACACACGCACTTACACACACATCCACACACACACACACACACACACACACACACACACACACACACACACACACACACACACACACACACACACACACACACACACACGCACGCACACACACACACACACACACACACACACACACACACACACACACACACACACACACACACACACGCACGCACGCACACACACACACACACGCACGTACACACACATGCGAACACACACACACACACACACACACACACACACACACACACACACACACGTACATGCACACACACACACACACACACACAGACGCAGACGCAAACACACACACACGCACACAAACACACAGAACCACACACACAAACACTAAGGCACACAGACACACACGCACAAACACAAACACACAAACACACACACAAACACACACACACACACACATACAAACACACAGACACACACACAAACACACAAACACTAAGGCACACACACACACACACACACACACACACACACACACACACACACACACACACACACACACTCACACACACACACACACACAGTATTTCGATATCGCACTCAAATTAAACTAGATATCTGAGTCATTCGAGAAGGTTTTATTAAGAGAAAATGGAGTTAGCAGATTATGAAAATAGCAATGGTATTAGGAACAATATTAGTGCCTGAAAAAATGATGGTAATAATGATACAAAAAGGATAACGATAAGAATGGTTATGAATATTGAAAGTATTGAGAGTAGCATCAACATTGATAGAAACTGCAACAAAATGATATCTGTAGCAGTTGCAATAACAGAAATAATACGAATGCGTCTGAAGAAGCTGAATAAGAAGAAAACGAAGAAGGTAAGAAATGAGAATGAAAACAATCATAATGATGATATGAAATAATCATAATGATAACGACAACAGCAATAGTAATAATAATGATAATACTGATGATATAAAATAATGAGGAAAATATAATAAAAGCAATAATGATAATAATAATGATGATAATCATAATAATGATGTTGATAATAATAACAACAGGAATAATAACAGTAATGATAATCTTTATAATAATGATAATTGATAATAATAACAATGATAATGATAATGATAATAATAATAATGATAATAAATGTAATAATAATAATAATATTAATGATAATAAATGTAATAATGAAAATGATAATGAAGATAATAATAATAATAATAATAGTAATAATAGTGATGATGATAGTTATGATAATAAACAAATGATGACTGCAGTAAAAATAAGCTGGAAGGGGGATAATGATAGTGATAGTACTGATGATCATCATCATCATTATGATTACTACTACTATTATTATCATTATTAGTATTATTACCATTATCATGATAATTATCATAATAATAATTAATACTATTATCATCATCACCATACAGTAATTATATGATGATGTTGATAATAATGATAAGTAAATAAATAAATAATAATAATAATAATAATAATTGAAATAATGATGAAAATAATGATAATGATGATGATAATGGTGATAATAATGATATTGATAGTAATAATGATAATGATAATAGTGATAATGATGGTAATAATAATAATAATAATAATAATAATAATGATAATAATAATAATAATAATAATAATAATAATAATAATAGTGATAACATAAAGTAATAATAATAATAATAATGATAATAATAATAATAATAATAACAATAATAGTTATGATAATAACGATAATAATATAAATGATAATGAGGAGGATAAGAATATAGTAACAGTAATGATAATGATAATTAATAATAATAGTAAGAATAATGATAATAATAATGATAACGATTATTGTAATTGCAATGATAATGATAACAATAAGGAATACTAATGATAATAACAATAATTAAAACAATAATAATCACTATTACCATAATAATAATGATAATAATAGTAATAATAATAATGATAACAATAACAATAAGGATAATGATATATAGATTTATGAACATGATAATTATGATAATGATAGTAATAACATTAATAATGGTAATGTTAATAACAATAAAGATAATAATAATTATAGCAACAATAATGATAATGGTAATGAGTAAGGGGAAATAAAGAAGGAGAACATATGAGTAAGAAATAGAAGACAAACGAAAAGGTGAATAGAAATAATGGTGATGATAATGATAACATTAATGATAATAACACTAATGCAGATAATGATAATAATGATAATGAAAATAAGGAGAAGAAATTTAATAATAAAAAGTAACGGAAGAAGATGAAACGGGAAAGGGAGAAGAATAACGAAAAGAGAAGAGGAGAGAAAACGAAGGAGACAAGAGGAAAAGTCAGCGAAGAAACAATTTGAAGTAAAAAAAGAAAAAGAAAAAAAGAAGAAAAGAGAGAGAGAGAGAGAGAGAGAGAGAGAGAGAGAGAGAGAGAGAGAGAGAGAGAGAGAGAGAGAGAGAGAGAGAGAGAGAGAGAAAGTTTTAAAAAAACGTTAAAACTCGAATCCAAACAATGACTTCCTGATTACTGAACAGATGAAAAGCAGAAAATGACAGCATGATTTTTGATGACACAAAGGCTTATTGGCCATGAATTGCGCTGAATTTTGTTACGCGAAAGAAACACATCAATTAAAAGATGCAATTATCTCGAAAATGTGATATGACAGATTGACATATACAGCAGGACGTCAACCAAATAATTGATCAAAAGAATAGGGAGCACATGTATAAATAAACGTGTAGTCTCCATGTAAAATGCATTCGGTAGACGAGAACGCATGAAAATCCAATGAAAACAGAAGCAGAAAGGAAAGCAAAAAGGTTGGTAATTAAAAAATGATGATGATAAAATATATGGTAATGATGATGAGGATGTTGATGTTAATAATGATAATAGTGATAATAATAATAATAATAATAATCATAATAATAATAATGATAACAATAATAATGATAATGATAATAATAATAATAATAATAATAATAATAATAATAACTAATAATGATAATAATAATAATAATAGTGATAATAATAATATTAGTGATAATGATAATAATGATAACAAAAACAACAACAACAACAGCAACAACAATTATAATGATAATAATAATCATAATAATGATAACAGTAAAAATGATAATGATAATGAAAATAATGACACAAAGGCACTACCCACGTCCATCGTAACAATGAGAACACACATTAAGCCACAGTCATAGTCACCGATCATTACCCATGATCAAGAAAGTCCTATGCTCTCCTGTGGTAATGTCGCCACAGGGGAGCATAGGACTTTCTTGAGCCAGCTGGACCACATGATGTCGCTACTAATAACTTGACAAAAAGTAGTACGACGGTTGGAAACATTAAAATATATATATAAAAAAGGCTGATGATATAATATAAAGATTTCCATCTCCCAGTAACTCAAAAAACGCTTGCTCGCTTCCTCCACTTCCTCGCAAATCTCTCTCCTGGCCCTGTTGCCTCCCAAGCCTCGTCGGTCAGAATTGGGGAGCGATTCTCGACACGCGCGAGGCCACCACGTCGGAGCGGAAGGCGTGTTGGTGTCTTTCTCTATTGGATGATAATGCGCATTTATTTAAAGGTTAATGATTGAACTAATGGAATTAAAAATATTCTAAAACAAGGTTAATGGAAATCAGTTCAAAGGAGGCATATTATCCGCCCCCTTAAGCATATCAATAAAACAAATGTTTATAGACTAGGATTGTTTTGTAGGTAAAGCATAAGGTAGAGGTGAGAAACGGCACAAAAAATTAGATAAATAAGAGAATAAGAAAAGAAAAGAAAAAATAAAGAAATTAATAAAGGAAAAAGAATCGGAAAGAAAAAGGTAAGGAGAAAGAAAGAAAAAGAAAAAAGGAAAAGAAAAAGAAGAAAGAGAAAAGAAAGTGAGAACGATAGAAAGACTGAGAGAAAAAGCAGAATAAA
>NC_091555.1:34986660-34989160 GCF_042767895.1 Penaeus vannamei
AGTGATATAATAATAGCAAAAATAATCATGATGAAAATGATGATGGTAATAATAATGATGATTATAATAGTGAAAATGATAAAGGTGCAGATTATAATAATAAAAGCAATAATGATGATAACTATAATAATGATAACTATAGTAATAATGCTAACTGAAAATAATGATCATGATGATAATAATAACAAGGATATCCATAATAATGATAGTAATAATGATATCAATTGTAGTAGTAGTAGTAGTAGCAATTAATAATGATAATAGTGATAAAGATGATGGTAATAATGATAACAATAATGTTTATAATAATAATAGCAATGATAATGCTGCTACTACTTACTGTCATGATGACGATTCTAATGATATTGATGGTAATGATGCTGATAGTTTTGATAAAGATTATGATGATAATGATGATGGGCATTAATAATTATAGTGAAGTTAATGATGCTGCTACTACGAATAATACAAAAATATTTTACAATTGCAACCTACCAATCAGGAACAAAGTCGGAGCAAAATGCAATCGGAAATATTCAACGAACGGAAGAACCAAAGAGGAAATGCAAAGTTTACTCACTCAGGAAACGTCTCAGGAATAAGGGAATTCCATCCTTACTGCCTGGCTCTGTGTTGCCTCCGACATCCCTCTCTCATCTCCTCTAAGGATGAACAGTAGGATTTTTTCTGATTGACAGCACAGGAGAACTCTGATGAGGGGGGACTCAAAAGGAAAACAGAGAACCTTGTGATGGGTTTTCGGGGCGGGCACTCCTCCGCTCGAGACGTGAATTCTCTCGCCCCCATTCATTCGTTTGTTTCCTAAAGCTCTTCATCTCCTCTTGCGCGCTCTCTCTCTCTCTCTCTCTCTCTCTGCATCTTTGGCTTTCTAGGTGTCTCTGTCTATCTGTCTGTTTTTTCTCTCTGTCCATTTTTCTTTTTCCTTCTTTCTTCCTAATACGCATCTCCCCGTCTATTCCAACCTCTTCTTTGTTCGAAATTCCTATCTTTCTTGATTGAGTGACAACACACACAACGGAAGGGTGGATACAAAAGATGTATGTATGTTGGTGTACATATACATATATATATATATATATATATATATATATATATATATATATATATATATATTAATATTATATATATATACATATATATATATATAATATATATATATATATATATATATATATATATATATATATATATAATTATATGAATATATATATATATATTCACACACAAATGCAAACACGCTCTCTCTCTCACACACACATGGTGAGAGAGAAATTGATACAAGGAGAGAATTTTGACAAGTTTAAAAGGTGATGAAGAGACAGGATGAACAAGATCTGAATCAGGTCTCAGGGGGAGGGTCAAGGTCGAAGAGTCCGGGGAAGGCTTTGCTAATTAGTGATGAAGTAAGATCATCCAACCTCCATTGGCCAGCACTCAAGTTAAAATTAGGCAATTTTCTAATTAGAAGAGTTTCAATTATTTTATCTCTCGTGCAAATTTGACGATCTATGAATTAATTTAGCGTCTTTCCAATTTAACTGATGTCCTTTGTCACGTAAATGAATAAAACAAGCATTAGATTCTCAGAGAATTAGATGCAAAATTACTTAAAACTTTGGCAGATGAATTAAAGTAATCTGGTAATATGAATTCCTCGGTAAATATATCATATGGGCTCTCATTAGGTAATGCACTACAAGTACCTGGCTAGGAAGGGAGGACCTACGACTTGCACTGTGGGTGACAACACATGCAGGAAAGAGATCGGGGAACTCCCTTTCTAAATCTACTGCTGTTCTCTTCAGGGAGACAATGTGAAACCATAGGGCAAGGCCATTACCTTATCACAAACGAGATCATTGCCCATTTGAAGTACAATCACCTGGTATGGTATATTATCAAAAACACCTAACCTTGCATATCCAGTTATCAGATCAGATTTAATGTAAACTTTACGTATGGGTTTGCTCTTAGGCCCTATCATTTCATTAATAATTACCATCTCTAAAGTATAACAGTCAGGGTTAGGAACAGCCTTCTTGAGCACGTGATGTATCTGCAGCCGATTCCCGTAGGATTGTGACCGAGACCGACGACTTACACGACTCACCGGCACTGAAAAATCCTGTGGAACAAAATGGTCTAAATGAGGGTGTTACATTTACAGATTCAGTCATAGGAAATGGGGAAAGGCCAAGATGAAATTTATCCCCAGAATATTTAGATTTAATCTTTGTTTCATTATGAACATTGACGTGAAAAAATGGGTTTGCCTTTATCAAATGAACGCTTATTCGCCAATTCAAAACAATATTATAATGTAGTAAATCAGGCTGTGTTGAATGTTTATAAAAGGGTACCTGAGGCTTATAGACAAGTTTTCATAATTATCGTAAAGATGGTATACAACCTTCGTTGAATTTATCCGCCAAAAGCAACTTTTGTGTAAAAAATGGGTCGAGAGTGAACTTGATGCACT
>NC_091555.1:35001660-35004160 GCF_042767895.1 Penaeus vannamei
CTCATACACTCATACCCCCCCCCCCCCCGGGAAAGACCCATGTTTTAAGTTTGGCACATGGCCCTCATAGTCCTACGCCAGTGCCAGAGGGACTGGTGAAAGGAGTGCCAAGGCGCATATGAATGGCTCCTTTGGGATAAAAGGAGATGGAGGCTGAAGATGAAGCAGATTTTGCCTTTAAAGGGCTTATGTGAAGTATCAAAAAAAAAAAAAAAAAATCAAATTAGGAAAAATTAGCTCGCAAATCGTCTCTCTAATATCAGTAAAAAAGTAAATCTGAAAATAATTCCCCAAAATTGAGAATTTATTGATTTATTTCGATTTTCCGAAGTCAAGTTATATTTTCCCGCGAAAATCCCGGAACCCGGATGTGTGACGTCAATTCCAGAACACGATCACAGCATTCTCTGCATTCAATACATTGTACATGGCGGACTCACTACAAGACTACAGCGGCAGTGAAATCAATGAAGTTTCATCGGATTATCCCGACGAGGACATAGGTATAAGTTCTTCAGAGGGTGCCTACGTCATCGAAGAGTTGGAAGAAGAGGAATATCAAGGGTTGATGGTTGTTGGACCGTACATGCACGAGCCCGACGGTGTGTGGATGTCGTGGAAGTTGTGCCAAACCAGCCAGACATGAAGAGGCGTCGATACACAAAGAGATTGAATGGTGATTTTCTAAATATTTTTTATGGTCGAACGTGTGATTCCGCTTCTATATTATACAAAATTTCCGTTGGCTGAGCAATCTCTTGTCTGCACCCGTGGCGCAGGCCTACATCCATTCACGAGTGGAGGGGCATCGGTATTTATTTGTGCTGTGCTTTTTGGGGTGTACCTACCCTACCTCTGTGTAGTAATACAATTGTACATCGCCATGTACATCAATCCATATTGGATCAGACATCAGCTTATGATAGCGTTCTCGAGAAAGTAAAAAAGAGCATGTTCCTAATCATGTCTTGTTGATATGTGCCTGATGATAGGCCTGTCTGTCAGGCCTACCCAGCGCTTATTTTATTAATTGTTCATGATGAATGATTTGATGTATATATTCATGTACTGATTACATCGATACACCTCTTCATCATTTTGTTATTATGTACTTTATCTTCTCTGAGCAGTTTATGAAAACCATTGATGATAAAAACAGTTGTTGTAATAGTAATTATAATGATTAAAGGAAAAGAATATGAAAATGAATACGATATAGAGAAATGGAGATAGAGATAGCATGTGAAAGAAAGAAAGGGAGAGAGAGAGAGAGAGAGAGAGAGAGAGAGAGAGAGAGAGAGAGAGAGAGAGAGAGAGAGAGAGAGAGAGAGAGAGAGAGAGAGAGAGAGAAATGCCAAAAACGAAATGTGTCAAATACAGATTACTTTAATGAAACAGGAAAAGTGAATGGAAAGGTAAAGAAAAAGAGAGGGACAAACACATCTCTCTATCCACGCACACACACAGAAAATGAGAGATATACAGATAGACAGACACAGACAGAGGGCGAAATAAACTGACAGATTAAAATTTCTATGATATATTTTTCTGGTTTTGCTTATTTTGCATAACTGAGAAAATGTATTTTTCTAAAGATACTTTATAGCCTGAAATTGGGACAATTCCGTGATATTCTTGACTCGCGGTGCACTATTGTGTGTATCACGCTATTCAACAAGGTTCTCTCTGGTTCTGGGAATGACGTCACTACCGGGGATTGCCGAAGATCGATGATGTTTTTGCATCTTCATTTCTAGGGGCGTTGCTATGGGAGTTTTGGGAATACCAGAGGGTCTCTTCGAGAAATATTTGCATGAAAAGCTTAAACATACATTATTGACCAATATTCAAGGAAAAAACAATGCACGATAATTACTTCACATAAGCCCTTTAAATACGAGCATTCAACACCAAAGATCTGCAAATGACGCCCGGCGACAGTACGGCAGTTGCGTCCAAACGAGCGTTGAAATAGAGAGAGTCGAGCGGGTAACGAACGCACGCCGCACGTTCGTAAGACCGCCGTACTTGCTCCTTACTACATCGACGAGGCACGCACGGGGCAAACCGCAAGTGTCGCTACGAGCTTCTTACGTCACCTTCAAGGGCAGGACGGCATGATTGCGTCGCTCTGACTCCCGCCTTCCGAAAGGACCTTTTTTTTCTTTCATTTGTTTATTTATTTATATTTTTTACCTCCACGTCCTCTACAACTCTCACCTACGGCAAAAAAAATTCCGTGCGTCCGGTTGTGGCCGTCTTTACCTGGGACACCTTTAATTCTTCCCTTTAATTCTATATCCTGCAGTTTCAAC
This sequence comes from Penaeus vannamei, assembly GCF_042767895.1. Taxonomy (NCBI): domain Eukaryota; kingdom Metazoa; phylum Arthropoda; class Malacostraca; order Decapoda; family Penaeidae; genus Penaeus; species Penaeus vannamei. The sequence goes on from NC_091555.1 coordinate 35,003,976, forward strand.
TAATATAGGTACGCTCAAAACATTTTTTTAAATCTCATTTTTTGTTCAGATTTTTCATTGTTTTCTCATTTTCTTTTATGGTTAGGCTAAAACATCAGAGATTATTACCACACTGGATCAAACTCATGCAAATGATTTAATTTCCACCAACGCTACCAACTGTTTTGACAAAGATTATTAAGGGG
>NC_091555.1:35031660-35034160 GCF_042767895.1 Penaeus vannamei
TGATAATGAAAATGATGATGGTGATAATAATAATAATGATAATAATAATGATAATAACAAAGATAATGATAATAATAATGATAATAATAATACTAATACTAATAATAATAGTACTACTACTACTAGTACTAAAAGTACTACTGCTACTACAACTAATAATAATGATAAAAACAAAGGTAATAATTATGATAATGATAAAATAATGATAATGATGGTAAGATTATAATGATATCAATAATACCAACAATGATAATAATTATAATGATAATAATAACATAGTAATTCCAGTAATGATTATAATAAATATGGCAATATAATGTTATTACTACTAAAACTACTAATGGTGATAATCATAATAGTGATAATGAAAATGATAACAAACATAACGAACATGAAATCTGCAAGGATATTGATAATAATAATAATTGGTATCATGAAAGCAATTATGATAATGATTGCCTTTATTCCTGTTCTCCCCGAAGTCAAACAATCAAACAAACAAACAAACAAACAGAGATATAAAGCACGAAGAAACAAAAGCCTCGATCGTAAATATTCAGCGAGGTAATAGAGAATGCAAAGTCTTTTCCCCGGCCCAAGATCACAAACCCAGGGAGCCCACCCAACGCTGTAACTCAAGTATTCTCGTCCTTACTGCATGGCCCTGTCTTGCTTCTGGCACCCTTCCTCCTCATCCCGGGGGCGTCTCTGAGCCGGATGAACACGCGGGCTTTCTGATTGATAACAGTTGTCATGGGGAGAAAAGATTGAGATCGATCAGTGAGACCGTGTGATAGATTACGCCGTGGAGGGTTATGAACGTCTTTTTATTTTTATTTTTATTTATTTATTTTTTTGTTATTATTATTATTCCTAAATATCTATTTTTCATCTATGTGTTTTGTTTCAATGTGTTTTGATTACAGATTCCTTCTCTCCGTTTCACTTTCTTGTGTATTTTGCTTTCTTTCGTCCCTTCTCGTTTAGTCTAAGTTGAAAGATCACGAAGAAAGCCAGATATTAAGTGGATAATAAAAAAGGAAAAAGAAAAGGAAGCAAACCATTTACTACAAAACGAACCAAATCGAAAAAAAACCCAGACACGAATAAATGAAAGAGTGAACGATAAAGACAAGAAAAATGACAACAAATAAACCACACTTGAGGAAAGCGCACAAAAGATGGAAGCCAAAGAAAATACCGCGTCCTGTGAGCAGAGCGAAGTTTTATTTTCAAGCCGCTACAAAATATCGGTCCCTCGCCGGTCATCCTCTTGCGGGAGAGACCGGCGAGGAGGCGCTCGTCGGACTCCCGTCTCCTGGAGGGATCGACTCCGACGCGCTTCTGCCTGCGTGCTCTACGGGGCCGGGGGGGGGGGGGGCAACCACGGGCGTTTCACAACACGGCCGGTAATGGGAGAATCAGCGTCTAAATAATAGAGTGAGCTTTCTGGTGGTGTGTGTGTGTGTGTGTGTGTGGGGGGGGGGGGTAATTAAATGGGCTCGTCACAGAAACTCGGGCATAGACACGCACGCAATCACTCACTTGCTTACTTACTTATTTACTTACACACGATACACACACACAATACACACACACACTAATACATACGCAACCTACATACTAACACACATACTAACCCCCCCTCCCTACACACACTAATACATACGCAATCTCCACACATACTAACCCCCCCCCCCACACACACACACACACAGACACGCTACACATACAAACAGCACACACAAACACGCACATGCATTCAAAGATATATATTACAAAGCCATTAATAAATGCGTGTGAGAAATGATACGAAAGGGCACTCTATGCACATACCATTGTCATAATGTTGAATGAACAAAAGTTGGAGAGTAGAATCTTCATAATTCATGTCATATTTCAGATGTTCAAAATGATTTTCGAGAAGTCATGTCGATGATAAAAATAGATTGACCTCTGCGTCGCTTTTCAATAAACAAGGAAATATGTTGATGGTGATATAAAAGAAACGATATTAATTCTATGAATGATGATTCAACTGTTGCTGGTTATGATGATTTTCACTATAATGATGGTGTTGATGATTGATAATGACGATGCACATGCAGATGATGATGTTGGTGGTGATAAGGATAATGATGTTGATGGTGTTGATGATAATTATGATGATGATGCTAATGATAATGATGAGGATGATGATACACATGCAGATGATGATGTTGATGGTGATAATGATGATGATGTTGCTGATAAGGATGATGATGATGTTGATGGTAATAATGATAATGATGATGCACACGCAGATAATGATGTTGATGGTGATGGTGATACACATGCAGATGATGTAGATTGTGATATTGATGATGGTGATGATGATGGCGATGGAAGTAGTGATCATGATGATCATAATTATGAATATGATAACGATAATGATATTGATAATGATGATACTGCTACCGAAGATGTTGATAACAACAACAGCAACAATGATCATGTCTGT
>NC_091555.1:35039160-35041660 GCF_042767895.1 Penaeus vannamei
GAATGTGTATATGTATGTACATATATATATATATGTATATATATATATATATATATATATATATATATATATATATATATATATATATATATATATATATATATATATATATGCATATATATATATGTATATATATATGTATATATATATGTATATATATATATATATATATATATATATATATATATATATATATATACATATATATATGTGTGTGTATGTGTATGTGTGTGTGTGTGTGTGCGTGTGTGTGTGTGTGTGTGTGTGTGTATGTGTATATATACACATATATACATATACATATACATATATATATATGTGTGTGTGTGTGTGTGTGTGTGTGTGTGTGTGTGTGTGTGCGCGCGCGCGCATATTTTTTCATCTGAACATCTACATAAGCAGATTTTGTAAAATGCATGTGCATGCATAAATATGCAGTGCAAATATACGCCCTTGGAAATATGCAGTGCAGTACAAACTGAGGACGATGAATAAACAAGAAAACGCAAATGAACTCATATACATGTCAAAGCCTATTTGGCATGAATTGGCATAGCCGGTCTCGAATACACAAATTTAAAAGAAATTCGGCTTCAATTAGTTATTGCAGTTAAGTGAAACGTATTGCAGCTGATATGATATCAGACTGCAATTCTGGATATCAACGAAATATTAACCATGACGAAAATAACCTCTTCTGCGGATCTAAATGTGTAAGTGATCGTATTATGCAAATTGAAGTTCATATTAGCAAAGTTTCTCCTGAATGAGGTTTTCTGAACCTCGCTGGGCCGCCATCTATATTCAAAATGGTACGTGATTATTTTATCTGTCGCCATTCCACTTACTATTATCATATTTCCCTTCATACTTTCGTTTCTCTTCCTTACGACATTTCGCTGTTTTGTATGATTCATTTTTATTCTATCTCCTTCATTCTCCTCTTGGTTTTAGGTGGCATCTGAACATTTATCTGTCTGTCTGCTCTGTATATTGATTTTTCTCTCTTCCTTTTCTCTGTCTCGCTCTTCACTCTTTACTTTTAATTTCACTCATCCTCTCCGCCCTCGCTACCAAAACGTAAGTAGAATGGTCTGTTATATGATATTGTTCTCTCTCTCTCTCTCTCTCTCTCTCTCTCTCGCTCTCTCTCGCTCTCACTCTCTCTCTCTCTCTCTCTCTTCTCTCTCTCATCTCTCTCTCTCTCTCTCGCTCCCTTTCTCTCTCTCTCTCTCTCTCTCTCTCTCTCTCTCTCTCTCTCTCTCTCTCTCTCTCTACTCTCTCTCTCTCTCTCTCTCTCTCTCTCTCTCTCTCTCTCTCTCTCTCTCTCTTTATTTCTCTCTCCCCTTCACTCCCTCCTTCCTTTCTCTCTTTCTCCTTCCCTCCCTCCCTTCCTACCTCTCTCCCTCCTCTCTTTCGCGCTCCCTCTCCCTCTCATTCTTTCTCCCCGTCTCTCACTCTTTTTCCGAGTGAGTTAACGGAAGAGTTACAATATTATATCTATAAATTGTACACGTAAAAGTTACACTCAACAGTTATATTTTTCGACTTTGTGGTTTCCAAGAGTTCCGAAATAGTTATATTTGATTTCACCAAAATATACGGTGAAAGGAAAGGCATTTTCGTTACCCTGTTAATCTAATTATAACAAACAGCTACACAATGAAACTGTTTAATCAGTAATGGCAAATTACTAAGAAGGCTTCTGGTCATATCAGTAAAATGGCGGTATAAAGAAAAAAAAGGTCTTCGCTATTTCTGAACATATGTTTCACTTATTGGGATATTAGAACAATAAAAATATGAAAAAAGAAGAGAGAGAAAAATAATTAAGAACAAGGCCTCCCAGTTTAGCTTGCCTCTCCTACCTCTGCTGTGTGATGTTTGAAAATATAATTATTATGAGGGAGTTTTCAGCTCCCCTTGTCACCAGTGAAAAAATGTTTCATGAATAAGATCCCTGTTGCCACATATGTAAAAGCCTTGACTATGCAAGAACAATAGGTACAATGGTGGAGAGCAAGAGGAGGAGCCAGAAGAAAAGGATCACATGAAAAAGGTCAAGAGTAAAATATGTATCATAAGCAATGTAGACAAGCATATTTCCCACATCAGTTGGTAAATAAAAGAAAAAAAGACTATTTTGCTCACGTAGATGGAACAAAATTGTCAAAAGTAAATCCAATATGTTCCAGGCTGCTGCTAAAACTCTGACATGATAACCGGTTTTAAAAACGGGTATGAATAGATTATACATTGACAAAACCTTTACTGTCTGCAATAGAAATCTCCCTTGAGACTTCTATTTCATGGATAGGATATGGTTATATATTTATTGATGTGGAGAGAGCAAAGGTAGCGTGCCTGTCCAGCTGTATGGCATACGTGAATATTACACTAACTCGTACTTTTAGCCTTATTCTGTTGCTGCATTATGCCAATAGAGTATGTACATTGTATATACGTACTAAATACTTAAATCAACACCATCAATAACCAT
>NC_091555.1:35106660-35111660 GCF_042767895.1 Penaeus vannamei
TATATACCAGAATGGTCTCTAAGTGGTGGAGTATGAGCGATCTCGATTACTGCTTTCTGCAAATGTCTAGGAACACCACCTGTTTCAGGATTCTGTAAGAAATGGTAGATACCCAATACAAACATCTCATATTCAATCCAAACTCATTAAGTGGTAAGGCCAGATGTGCATTTGGCAACCCATCATATTCAAGAAAATTAATTAGTGTGGCCATTGAAGTTCTTCAAATTGTGCAAGTTCATCTAGGTTAGGATTTTGCAAATCAGTGGCTGCAACGTCCCTCGAAAGCATATAAGGAATAACATTTTGCGTTCCCTATTTGAAGACAATTTTGTAATTGTAAAATTGGAAATCAGCTGAGAACCTACTCATCTTCGGAGACGAATTTTTCGGGAAAATAAACAGAGCAGATGACGATGAGCAGTCACAATTAAGAATGGACATTCATAGACATACGGGTCGAAGGCCTTTACAGTTTCAGCCACTGCTAGTGCTACAAGGCCTATTTTGAGATACTTAACTTCAGCTTCCTTTAGTTTACGGGTAAAATAAGACGCTACTACTGGCTGGCCTCCTTCATCCCGCTGAATTAAGGCAGCACCAATTGCAATGGCAGAAGGATCGGTGTGGATCTCCAACTGGCGACTGAAATCTGGTTTGGCAAGGATGGATGATGATGTTGATTTCGCTTTCAAATTCAAAGGCCTCCTGAAAAAAAAAAGTTTATCTAAAAGGTTGGTCTTTTCTAAATAAATTGGTAGCCCTCACTATTTCCCTTAAAATCTCCAGTTGCTTCAAGGAACCTTCGCACTCCTCTGGCTGTCTTTGAAGTAGGCATCTCTGCAATGGCCCTAACCTCCTCAGGGTCTGGTGATAATTCCTAGGGGCTTATCGTAAAACCGAGGAAGGTATTCTCCGACTTTGCAAACTCAAATTTGTCTCTAGCTTAAATCCAGCTTTTGCGATAAGGGACAGGGTCCCATTTAAGTGCTACAGTGCTGTTCAAATGTCGACGAGTGGACAATGACATCATCAAAATATGCAAGGGTGTGTTGTCCTAGCACACTTGACAAAACCAAAATTTACAGTCCACTGGAAGGTTGTAGGGGCTGTGGTAAGACCAAAAGGAAGCCGGCAGAACTGCCATAACCGATGGCCATCACTAGAGGGTAAATATACATGTGGCTGACAGGTTATCGTTCAGCTCATCGATGCGAGGCAGAGGATAAGCATCTGCAGTTGTTTCCGAGTTGAGGTTCTGGTAATCAACACAGAACATTAGGGAGCCATCCTTTTTCCTCACCAAAACTACTGAAGAGAGCCATAGACTGGGTGAGGGCTCTGTCACCCCAGCACTTTCCATATTATTGCATTCCTCATGGATTCTCTGCTTAGTGGTTTCTGGCAGCCGCCACGGTCTCAAACAAAAGGGCTTAGAGTCCTCTGTGTTAACGTGGTGAACTATTCCAGGGACTGTACCACTAACACTCTTGCCCTCTAAGAACAAAGTTGGATATTTCCTTAACCGTTTTTCCAAACCAAACCGTCCTTCCTTCTTCAAGTACCCTAGTAGAAACTGCAATGATTCTGGGGCCTAAGGTTAAGATTGGAATGTTAACAGGGGTATTAGTAAGTCAGAAAGGTTAGCAGGGTGGATAGGTAAGTCAGAACGGTTAGCAGGGTGATCAGGTAAGTCAGAAACGTTAGCAGGGTGATCAAGTAATGCAGCATGAAGGACCTCTCAATTTGCTGAATCGCGGGCTTAGAGTGCTCAGGCACTGGTACGATTAAAAGGTTTGAGTACCCTAAACCATAAACCCCATGAATAGCATCCAACTCATCCACTTGTAGCTCACTAGATTCCTTAGTACTTCTGATTCGTGTATAGCTGTTGAACTTGCACAAGATCCCGGCAAAGTGGGGGTTACAACCTCGGCAGGTAGGTAAAGGTCTTCAATAGGGGTAATCATGGCTACATGCTGACCTGTCTTTAGCTTTAAAGGCCGGCAGATGTCATTAACTACATAAACGTGTAGTCATATCGAGGACTCGTGCAGTGGTAGCTCATACGAGGTAAGAACCCTTGGTCGGTAACACTAAACCCTCTTGACACTTTGAACTGCTTACATGTCTTGGTCGGAATAAACCTCGCAGCCCTTTGCGATATCATCATGGTAGAAACAGCATGCAACAGATCAGATGTAAAGGCCATACCTTAAAATTTTCGGGAAAGGGCAGGCGATCGCCTGACAATGCTTCACTAGGCGTTAACGAAAGCAAGCCGAGCTTACCACGGAACATTTTCAGCAGGCGATACTTTGCCCGTGTTTCCCCTAGATAGGACATTGTAAACTTTTAATAACGCGGAAAATTTGAATTTGTTTACCTTGGCGCACAAATCACCATAAGTAGAAATAGAGAAAGCCTATCCACAAGACACTGAGGGAACCTATCCTACGGCAAAAAATCTCAAATTCAAATTTCTTGATATAGAGAAACATGTGTAAATCACCCAGCACACATACTAATATATGTATATAAATATATACACATGAGTATATGTGTATATATATGTGTGTGTGTGTGTGTGTGTGTGTGTGTGTGTGTGTGTGTGTGTGTATGTGTGAGGAGGCGGTGTATGTATATATATTTGTATATATATATATATATATTTATTTATTTATTTATTCATTTATTTATATGTATATATATACATATACATACATACATATATATATATATATATATATATATATATATATATATATGTATATATATATATATATATATTTTTTTTTTTTTTTTTTTTTTTTTAATCCTGTCAGTTTTTGGTATGCTATGTCGGCCTGAAGCATGAAGACCTTCAAGAACTTCCAGAGAGTCTAGTCCATCAACAGCTGCTGCCATTTCTGAAACAAAGTAAATCTTTAAATCTTTTGTAATTTTATAAATTCACGTCTAATGTAATCATTTCCAAATTATTGGAATCTGACATTAAATTTATAGTTAGGCTAGAATACTTAGAAAGGGATTGAAATGCATTTGGAAATTTATTGGGTATGCGTTATAAATATATTAATTAGGACGATAAATTTCGTTGAAATCAAGCAAATAACAAACCTTTGTGAATTCTGTTGATCCTTTAAAACCATCCTCGACAAGTGATCGCCACGGCCTCCTCCTATTGCAAGTAAATCTTTTAATACATGTGTTGCAAGACAGAGCTTTCCAATCTCTCTGGTGATCTTTAACTAATTTTATAATTACTCCAAGCACAATGATGCTAAATGTATATTAAGAAGTTTGCTGGCCTTTGCCGGAAGCGCAGAGGCCTGGAGTCACTTATGCGAGTTTGGTGGCACAGGTCATATCTTAACTAAGGAGCAGAGTTATTCATTTTAAGTGGGGGAAACATGTTTCACCACTTTCAAAAATCTTTCCTGCTATGGAAACTATAGCTGCCAACATTTATTTGACCTAATATTTGTACTTATTGTGGGGAGAAGAGAGTGTTTTCGACACCTCACCCTCACCTATTGAGAAATTAGCAAAGTATGGGTAAATACTTCAAAATGTGGAATACTTATAAAATTATGTGTTACTTTATAATTATTAGCGATAAAAAAGTAATGATAATAATAATAATAATAAAAATAAAGAAATACCTAAGTAGATTTTCGGGGTTTCAAGTTAATTATAATGCATGCAAGTTCTAATGAGAGATACTTATGAAAGTGGCGATGAAAGAGAGGGGTTTAGCTGGCTTTCGAAGTTGGGTGATGATCCAATATTTTGTCTGCCGTGAACGCCTGGCAAAGCTGAAAGTGGTGTTTTGCGGTACGGAAATTGGAACCTTTATCGGTTGACAATGCCATGCGAAGGAAGGTAGGGCCTTATGGCAATAACTACGATATCTCCTGGTAAAGAGTCAGGCATTGCCTGTCTATTGTTTTTTTTATAGTACAGCATTAAGTTTTTTTCCTAAGTTCTGTAATCAATGAGATAGCACAGATGGAAGGATAATCTGTAAGTGTAATTGGTACTCGGTGTTCATTAATCTCTTGGAAATGTTCTTCAAGCTTATTATAATTAATCATCTTTATTGTGAAGTATTTCATCAAATCCGTAACTAGCATATTAACTGAAAAACAGATACCATATACAATAGCAACCTCATGTCGTGGACGAACATAGTGAGAAAACTGTTTGATCAGTTTTATATACCCTTGTACCTATAACACCTCGTACACCTCGATGTTCTGCAGGCGGCAGGGGTTCTGTCAGGGTTCTGAGGAATTTAGCTGTAGCTGGAGTTATGAGATTGGTTTCACTGCCTGCGTCGATAAAGGCAGAGATCGTTTTCCCACGAGGTACAGCATTGATGAGAGGGTTCCCTTTTCCATTAGCTATCAAGTGAGAGGTCTCGAGCATCACCGATGTTGCTTCAATAAATGATGGGTGGTCCCTGACTGGAGCCAGCAAAACAGAGACTGCTTACTAGCTTCGTGGGAAGGGGCACTGATTTACATAATGTCCTAGCTAAGAGCATTTAAAGCATCTGCGTGAGGCAAGTGTAGGTGGAGATGGAGACTTATTCTGTCGGGAACTCGGCATTCAGTAGTGTTGAGTCTGCAAGCAATGGGCTTCACACCATTTGGATTCTGACGGCATGGGCACCACAGACTGAGTAGCATACACCGCATATTCTGCTTGGATAGGTAAGTGGGTTCAAACTGATTTTCACTTACTCCAAGATACCTAGGCCGAGGCAGTGGTAGGCGTTGGTGTGTTGAAGGTGGGTCCTAGGATACAGGGCTGTGCTACTAAAGTATTTGTTCCAAGTTCAACAAGCTATATTAGCTAGGTCTAATGGTGGAATTCTTTCACTGGAAGCTAGCCTGTTCTGTAACTAACTTGGAAGCCCTGTGAAAAAGTGGTAGCATACTAGCTCATCAGGGTCTCCTACAGTCACCGGGTAATCGCGGTAACCTTGGGAAACT
>NC_091555.1:35121660-35124160 GCF_042767895.1 Penaeus vannamei
CGAAGACGAACAAAAGATGGATAAAAAAGCGTGTCTGAAGACGAATAAGGAAAAAAGATTAGCAAAAGAGGTGGAAGGTTTACGTAAAATAACAAAAAAGACAAAAAAATCCGTTTTTGAAGACGAACAAATAACAAGATTGGTGAAGAAATATAACATCTCTACGATAACAATACGTAGTTGAAGATGAAGGAGAAGAAGAAAGAACAAAGATAACAAAGCTATACGTTAAGTAACAACAACAAAAGTATTTTATGATGAAGTACAATAGATTAGCAAAGAAATATAACAAATCTTTACATGAAATAACGATAACAGTACGTATCTGAAGACAAAAGAGAGAGAGAGAGAGAGAGAGAGAGAGAGAGAGAGAGAGAGAGAGAGAGAGAGAGAGAGAGAGAGAGAGAGAGAGAGAGAGAGAGAGAGAGAGAGAGAGAGAGCAAGAGACAGAGAGAGAGAGAAAGAGAGAGAGAGAGAGAGAGAGAGAGAGAGAGAGAGAGAGAGAGAGAGGGAGATGAGAGAGAGAGAGAGAGAGAGAGAGAGAGAGAGAGAGAGAAAAGAAAAATATATATATATGGTGCGATATATATATATATATATATATATATATATATATATATATATATATATATATATATATATATATATATATATATATATATATATATATATATATATATATATATATATATATATATATATATATATATATATATATATATATATATATATATATATATATATATATATATATATATATATATATATATATATATATATATATATATATATATATATATATATATATATATATATATATATATATATATATATATATATATATATATATATATATATATATATATATATATATATATATATATATATATATATATATATATATATATATATATATATATATATATATATATATATATATATATATATATATATATATATATATATATATATATATATATATATATATATATATATATATATATATATATATATATATATATATATATATATATATATATATATATATATATATATATATATATATATATATATATATATATACCTAAGCTATATGTGAAATAACAATAACAATATGCGTTTGCACACAAATAAAGGAAAAGGTTATACGTCGAATAACTATAACAATACGCATCTGAAGACGAAAAAGAAGAATAAAAAAAAAAGATAGATCGCCAAAAAAACAAATACTAAACCAACACCCATAAACAAGATGAAATAAAAGAAAAAAAAAAAACAAAACAACAACACCACCAACACCTCCAACAACAAAGAAAGTAAACAAACCACACACGAAGACGCCAAGGCAAGACGCCCTCCTAAGACAAACAATAAAAATACCTGAGAGGGCGTCCCTATGCGTCGTAAACAGCTGCGAGGGGCGCGAGAAGAGGGCTCCTTTGATCTCCGAGGCTGCAACTCATAACACCTCAGGGGCCCTAAAGCCTATGTTATTGGTCACGGCACAATCTCCAGGCCATAATACAATTTGTGTCCCTGTGATCACCTGATGGGAAAGGTGGGGTGGGTGGGGGAGGGGGAGGTAGAGGTAGAGGTGGGGGAGGGGTGGGTATGGGCGGGTGGTGTAGGGGTGGGGGTGGGTGGGTTGGGGGTGGGGGGGGGGGGGGCGGGGTAGGGGATGGGTGGGGTATAATATGGATGAAAAGGATGGGGGGATAAAGATGAAGGGGAGGGGGAGATAAGAGTGAAGGGGAGTGGGAGATAAGGACGTAGGGGAGGGGGATAATAATGAAGGGGAGGGAGGATAATAATGAAGGGGAGGGGGTATAAGGATGAAGGGAGGGGGGATAAGGGTTTAGGGGAGGGGGGATAAGGGTGAAGGAGAGGGGATGATGATGAAGGGGAGGGGAGATAAGGGTGAAGGGGAGGGGGGACAAGGGTGTATGGGAGGGGGGATAATGATGAAGGCAAGGGGGAGGATAAGGATGAAGGGGAGGGGGAGAAAGAAGAGGGAGGGTGGGGCTATGTGTCCTTGGTGCGGAAGTTGGGCCGGGAGGGGTAGGGGTGGAGGGGCTGGGAGGATAGGGATAAAGGGAGAGGGGGAGAATAGGGATGAAGGGCGAACGAGCAGGGAGGGGAGGGGAGAACTTATATGTCCTTGTCATCACCTACTGTGGAAGGTGGGGAGGGAAGGGGGAGAAGGAAGAAGGGCATTGGTTGGAGTAGGAATGTGTGAAAAAGGGAAAGAGGGGAGAAAGGAAGATGGAGGATATGGGGGAGGGAGGGTTAGGATAGGCATAGAAAGGAGGAGAGGAAGGGGAGGGAGGAGCAGGCGAGCGAGAGATAGATAGAGAGATAGATAGAAAGAAAGAGAGAGAGAGAGAGAGAGAGAGAGAGAGAGAGAGAGAGAGAGAGAGAGAGAGAGAGAGAGAGAGAGAGAGAGAGAGAGAGAGAGAGAGAGAGAAAGAGAAAGAGAGAGAGAGAGAGAGAGAGAGAGAGG
>NC_091555.1:35131660-35136660 GCF_042767895.1 Penaeus vannamei
ACAAATACATGCAAATTAACAAACATACAGATAAATCTATACATATTCAGTTACGAGAATTTATATCGTATGCCTGCCCTGTATATTTTCCACATTGCGTTTAAACCGAAACTGGCATCTGTCGTGTGTGTGTGTATATATATATATATATATATATATATATATATATATATATATATATATATATATATATATATATATATATATATATATATATATATATATATATTTATATTTATATATATATATATGTAAACATTTTTTTTTTTTTTTTTTGAGGCTGATGAATGTATACCCCATGGAAAATCAGTCCGTTCAAAGTGTTATGTTTATATCATTAACCACACACATACACACACACACACACTATTGATATTGATAATGATAATAATAATGATAATAATAATAATAATAATGATAATAATAATGATAATGATAATAATAATGATAATGATAATAATAATGATAATGATAATGATAATGATAATGATAATAATAATGATAATGATAATAATAATAATATTCATACACACTATGCGCATACGCTCACATATACACAAGAAAAACATAGATATCCATTCCCTCATGTTTTACTGTCTTTTCCCCTTAGTTCCGTTAACAATGACATGTGGAAAGCCCGCGAGCCGGAGAGAGGAACGACTGAACTGCAAAAGAATGGTTGTGGCTGAACGAATGAACGGCTCGGGATTGTGATTGTGATCGAACTGGCCGAGTGACCGTTGTGAACGAACATTTTTATTTTGCACAGGAATGCTTGCCTGTGATTTTCTGAGTACAATGCAAGAGAAACACACACACACATACACGTATGTATATATATATATATATATATATATATATATATATATATATATATATATATATATATATATATATACTTATATTATGCAAGCGTATGTGTGTGTGTCTCTTGCGCTGTCCTTAGATAATCAGTCACACGCTTTCCAGAGCAAATACTGTTTTGGAGTGTATTGATTGCAGTTTTATATTTATAATTTGGTGATTAATCTTGCCAAATAATTATAAAATTTTGTTGTGCTGTCATGTTTGGTAAATCTTTCATTAGAGATCTCGAATTTTAACCTTTTATGAATTCCATTCATTGTATGTGAGTTTAACAGCTGCATACTATTCTAATATGTATCAGTATCTTTACAAATTGCAAATTCAGCTAGATGGCACAAAATAATCATTTAATGTTATTGATGAAACCATGATTAAGGTAAATCGAATTAATGTTGGGTACATTCGATGAAGTTTTCAATGAAAACGATTGTGTGATCCTGATAAATTAAGCTAATGAAGTAACAATTCACCATTAACGATGCATTCAGTCAACTTTTATTGTGGAGATATGATTTAATTAGAGTAATTTAGGAATTGGACGATATAATGAATACTGTACAATGTAACTGTACTATGCCCTGTAAACTGAAAGATGTCCTCAACCTGTTTTCTTTTTAATATTTTGTTTTTAGATTGATATTGTAATTTTCCATAATTATCTCGATAAATACCGGATTCCAGCTTGGAATAAATCTGTAATAACTTACTTATAGACATTAGTTTTTATCCAGTATATTCAATTCTATAATACCACATCAGTAGCTAATGACAATACAAATACTCTATTCTTTTATTACACTTGAATTGATAAGAAGTTCTAACGTTATTTGAAATAGTGTTGAGATACTGCTGGTTCATTTAGACTGTAAAATTGATTTGCAATGTACGCCAAACCTTGCAACATTACGATAAGCTTTTGACACTTTGGATACATATATTTGATTCTCTTTTTCCTTATTCACCGAAGAAGCGACGTGACAATGTACTTTCCTGTTCTGAGTAGGAATGTATGGAATCTGGACAATTAATTTCAATCAGGAACTTCGAATTTCTCTTTATGAATGTGTTGAATGTATGTGTGAGTGTGAGTGAGAGTTTGTGTGTGTACGTGAGTGTGAGTGTGAGTGAGAGTTTGTGTGTGTGCGTGCGTGCGTGCGTGTGTGTGTGTGTGTGTGTGTGTGTGTGTGTGTGTGTGTGTGTGTGTGTGTGTGTGTGTGTGTGTGTGTGTGTGTGTGTGTGTGTATGTATGTATGTGAACAGTGATTAGACATTTTCCACACCGCAGGCAAGATCTGCCATGCACAGCGTTTATAAGAGATACTTGTTTGAAATCCCGATAAACCAGGAACTAGGGTGTATCCCCATGGTGTCCGAACACCATAAATTATGGTTGGAATACCAGAATAAACAACGGGAAACCACTCTGGCCATCAGTTCCCTAGTCAGTTCATGTAATAAAAATTGTGTGGTGTGAAAATTAAGAAAACTTGTATCGAGAAAAGTGTGAAAGTATTCTATGATGTTTATCAATGCTGGGGATAAGTTTAAAAAAGCCAATAAATGTAACATTAAAAAGGAAAAATGGGAAAGAAGATGACATTTTCAATACAAGTTTTCAGTACAACATATTTGAAAGATTCTGTTCTTGGAATAATGGATGAGTATTACTTACCAGAAACAACGCGTCAAAAATGAGAGAGAGAGAGAGAGGGGGGGGGGCAAGAGAGAGAGATAGGGAGAGAGAGTGAAAGACAGAGAGAGAGAGAGAGAGAGAGAGAGAGAGAGAGAGAGAGAGAGAAAGAAAGAAAGAAAGAGAGAGAGAGAGAGAGAGAGAGAGAGAGAGAGAGAGAGAGAGAGAGAGAGACAGAAAGAAATAAAGAAAGAGAGAAAGAGAGACGGAGAGAGAGAGAGACGGACAGATGACAGGCGAGAGAGAGAGAGAAAGAGAGACGGAGAGACAGACGGAGAGAGCGAGCGAATAAATCAGACAACAGAAAAGAAGAGAAGGAGAGCTAGGAAGAGAAAGAAGAGGAAGGAAGGGAGCGAGAGAAAAGAGGAGAGAAAAGAGAGAGAAAGAGAGAGAGAGAGAGGGGAGGGGGGGGGAGAGAAAGCGAGAAAGAGAGAGAGAGAGAGGGGAGAAAGAGAAAGAGAGAGAGAGAGAGAGAGAGAGAGAGAGAGAGAGAGAGAGAGAGAGAGAGAGAGAGAGAGAGAGAGAGAGAGAGAGAGAGAGAGAGAGAGGGAGGGAGGGAGGAGAGAGAGAGAGAGAGAGAGAGAGAGAGAGAGAGAGAGAGAGAGAGAGAGAGAGAGAGAGAGAGAGAGAGAGAGAGAGAGAGGGAGATAGAAGCCTTTCTCACCCCAATTTGCTTTAACCTGTACAATATCAGAGTCCAGCGCAATCAATAACATAGCTGAACTAAATTCCCGAAAAGCGGTGAAAAGTAGCCAGAAGAAAACTCGTAGAGACAGGGATATAATGGCCAGCGTTATAACGTAAAGATAAGAAATGGGCTATATAGCAGTAGGTCCATTAGTCGAAGGGGGTGCAGGAGGCAGTCAAACAGGATCTATTGCCTTACGAAACCGGCCGCAGCATCTCATCTCAGCCTGGGACGATCACCCCTTAACTGTCTTTAATTACTTGATTGTCGACTATATTTAGCAGTTTTACGAAGTAATTACCTTTCTAACGAGTAAAGTTTATGAAGAATAAAAAAGGAGGGGGAGGGTGGGAGTGTAAGGATGGGGATCGTGTGTGTGGCCTAGTTAAAAAAACACTTTAATGTGTCTAAAAAACAGAGGGGAAAGTGAGAATCCAAGGGAGCAGGGTGGGGTGGAGGAAGGGGCAGGGGAAGTGGGTGGTGGGGGTTGGGGGCGGGAGATAGGGGGTAGGTATGCTCTCACCTGCAGCGGCTCGTCCCCGCGGGTGCAGCATCGGCGTTCCGGAGCGTCTGGGCCTCGACAGCTTCTCGGTCGGGCGCGGCTCGTCTGCCTATCGCTCTTTACCATCGGCAACGTATTTCAGCGCTAGGTGGGGAGGGCTGGAATTAAACTATGGTTTGTGTCTTTGTGTATTTTTGAGTGAGTGAATGAGTATGTGTGTGTGTGTGTGTGTGTGTGTGTGTGTGTGTGTGTGTGTGTGTGTGTGTGTGTGTGTGTGTGTGTGTGTGTGTGTGTGTGTGTGTTTGCGTACACACATTAGATCTATGTATGTCTCCGACTGTGTATGAAAATTATTGCAGACTCTAAAGTCCCCGGTTCTAAGTATCAATACATATGATATATACATTATCTTTAAAATATGTTTCAGGAATTATGACTGAAGTGCAACTAAATCTATAAGCTGATTCCCATCCAGTGTAATCCTATTAACATCAAAATTAGCATAACAAGACCTTGCATGCATCAATCACATGTTATCGAAGAGCCTTGTTAACAAATCAGGAAGCTTCTAATCCATATGCTTTGTGTTCTATTCGTTTGAATATATTAACAGCAAAATCGATAATCAATTGAATCTCATGTTCAATACGTGCTTCAGATGGAAATCATTCCCCCCTTTTCTATCCTCCCTGAATCTAAAACACGATCAAAACATGATTCTCTGTTTTCTGGAATTCGTGAATAACAAATTGTATGATGCGTTGACTGTCGCTTTTCCAAATATGTCTTAACAATCCTAGGCCCGGATTCGCTAACGCACTTACGATGGTAAAATCAGTGGTAACCATAGTTGCCATGGTAACCAGACCGCGGTGGTATTCACTAACAACTTGCCATCGAGTTACCATGGTAAATTTTACCAGTGATCAGAGCACTGGTAACTTCTTGGAAGATGATGTCATCACGTGTTATCTCATAAAAAATCAATATCTAATCAAAGTTTTAGGTTTGTTTTTACACCTGATGTAACTAATATGATGGCAAACACATATCGCAATACGGACATAGTAAAGAAATGTAAATTTCACATGAAACTTGCAAGAATAAAATCCTTACAAATTCTCGTTAAATTATAGGCCTATATTATACTACAGTGCATGGAATCGATAGGTAAGTGAGCTCTTATAGAATTCTGACGTAATTATTACAATTGATATAGAAAAACTACCTTGCTGATATATAAACTGGCAATA
>NC_091555.1:35171660-35179160 GCF_042767895.1 Penaeus vannamei
TTTGATTTGGATTCTGGTTGAAATTCCACAAAATGCCTTTGCCGAACAACTTTTCTTGAAGGAAGTATATTCGAGTGGAGTTTTGAAGTGACTGAGTAAAGTTCAGGAATTCTACATTTTTCCAATGAGAAAATAAGAAAAATAAAAAACTTTAATATGAATCTGAAGAATCGCAAATCTGTCTTTCTTTATAGATAATATGTCTCCTTATCTTAATTTTCCATTAGATCTAGCCCTTATTAAAAGCTTCTCATAGTAACACAATAAAGTAACGCTATAATTCGACAGTTGTAGCTAAATAAATATGCAACTTCAAAGAATCTAAATAGATTATGAGTGATTATTAATCTGCGGTTCAGATTCGCTTCTTCAGGCATAATAAACAATTAGGACAATCATCTACACGCATCTGCTATATAAATCATCGACCGCAGGCGATATCAGGGTGCGTGTCTAAAACCATCAGTGTGTTTAGGGACCAAGTACCAGGCACCGCAGCGGATTACGTGTTCGTCACGTATTCTGGATTCTGTCTTGTTTGAATGCGTTTATATGTATATATTTTAGTCATATGCAAATTCGTTAAATGGTCGAGGATTTGTGGCGTACAGAGTTAATGACACGCGTCCGTGTTAATGTGGTTTGTTGATGTGGATTTTTAGAATTAAGCTAATGATTTTTATTTTGAAAACATACATTAGAGTTGTTGATGTCAATATCATTATTATAATTTTAATCTTCATCGTTATCATAATCGTTTTACTGTCGTTACGATCACTATTATCATTATCAACCATCATTATCTTTATAATATTTCCATCATCAATATTATTATCATTATCATTACTATCATTATCATTATCATTATTATTATTATTATTATCATTATTTTATTATTATTATTATTATTATTATTATTATTATTATTATTATCATTATTATTATTATTATTATTATTATTATTGTTTTGTTGTTGTTGTTATTATTATTACATTTATAATTATTATCATCATTATGATTATCATTATCATTAATATTTTTTTTATTATTATTATCATTATTATTTCAATCTTCATTATTATCGTTCTTTCTATTTTTATTATTACCTTTGTTATTATTTTATTACTATTATCGTTATCATTACTATTATTATTATTTTTATCATTATTGGTATCATTATTACTC
This sequence comes from Penaeus vannamei, assembly GCF_042767895.1. NCBI lineage: Eukaryota > Metazoa > Arthropoda > Malacostraca > Decapoda > Penaeidae > Penaeus > Penaeus vannamei. The sequence continues at coordinate 35,172,846 of NC_091555.1, forward strand.
TCATTGTTGCTATTATTATTACTATCATTATTATTATCAACATTATTAGTATTATTATTATTAGAAATAGTAGTACCATTTATCATTATAATTATTATCGTTATCATTATCATTCTATTACTGTTATTACTATTATTATCATCATCACATCATAATTATTATTGCTATTTACATCATTACTTGGATTATTATCATCATTATTGTTAATATCGTTTTAGATGTTATCTTTATCATTTCATAAATATCAATATAACGGTTATTATTATCATTATTATTATACCTTTTGTTATTCTGGTTATTGCCGCTGTTGTTATTCTTTTGTTGTTATTATAAGTTAGTGTTTTTGTCATAAACATCACCAGAACCATAATCTTTATCATTATCATTATCATTAATTACCGTTTTATCGACATCACTAGTCCCATAACGGTGATGTCTTTATGAATTGCATGTTATTGTTATTGTTGCTGCAGCTTGTGCCGTTGTTGCATTGCTGTTGTTATTACTATTGGTAGTATAATTACATTTGTCGTCTTTATCATCATTATTTTTGTTATTATTACTATGGTGATGATGATGATAACAACAAAAACAAAACCAACAACAACAACAACAACAACAATAATAATGATAATAATAATGACAACACCACCACCACCAATAACAACAATAATGATAATAATAACGGTAATGATGATAATGAAATAATAATAATAATGATGATAATGATAATAGTACTACTATTAACAACAATAATGATAATAATTAAAATGGAATTAATAATGATATTGATAACAGCAGTAATAACAGTGACAATGATAGTAATAATGATAATAATAATAATAACAAAATAATCATGATAATGATAATAATAGCAATAATCAACTGATAATTATAGTGATCATAATAATGATAATAATAGTAATAATAAAATGATAATAATAGTAATAACAAAATGATAATAGTAATAATAAAATTATAGTGATAATGGTTGTGATAATAATAATGAAAATAGTAATAATAGCAGTAGTAGTAGTAGCAATAGTAATAGCAGTAATAATAGTAACAAAAAAAATATATATATTATATTGGATATGATGAGAAATGAGGATTATGATAATGATGATGATAATGATAACAATGATAATAATATCACTATCATTTCTCTCATTATCAATATAATTGTCATTACCATCATTACCCTTACTGTTATTACTACTAATAGCAATAGTAATAACTACTATTTAAATTGCACCAAATATCTTATACTTTCACTTACACCTAATCAATTTAATTTACATCTTATGAATATTACAGCTGAATTTAACCCGAATATATTACTAAAATGTGAGAAATAATCACATTTTATCATGTCTGTTAGTCATTCGAGCTGGGTTATGTAAATATATTTTATCTCTATATTGCAAAAGCTACAGTTTTGAATCCAGTTCCTGTAGAAAGGCCATTAGTGTTGCTATGTGCATTTAATTTCATTTTATCTTGCAAATGTGGCATTTTATTGTAAAGCACGAATGCCAGTGATGTAGAATTCAAGAGGAATTAACACATATGATTTTTAAAGACCAAGGGTACCGCCCGTACAGCAATACTTGCACAAAACACTCATAAAAAAGAAAAAGAAAATATGAATAAAAAGAAAGGAAGAAAAGTCAGAGCAGCAGCTATATTGTCTCTACCTTTTCCAATACTTCGACGTGAAAAAACATATCGGGGAGACAAGTGCACCTTCTGAAATATGTGAAAGGTCTCCGTGCCAAAAAAGGGGGAGGTAATATTTCAAACCCTTGTCCCTCATCTGACGCCACGCCGGTTGCACTGAACCAGGTCTTTCCGTTGCTGCTGTAGGCGAGGGAGACTGATTCTGTGTAATTAAGAGAGCGATGAAAAGTTCAAGTGCTGAATGTGAAACTTATGAACCTGAAATGGCCTTCAGTCCGGAAAGTTCAGAGTTACAATACCTAAAGGTCACACGAGTTCCCGATGTTGCTGTTGGCTTTACTTTATTATTACTATCGTTCTTGTTGTTACTGAGAATGATAACAAGGTAGATGAAAGTGAAGATAAAGTTGAAGATAGAGATAATAATGGTGAAGAGGAAGATATAAATGATGATACTGAAGATGAAGATATGGATTATGAAGGTGAAGATAACGATGAGAATGAGAATGAGATTACAATTGAAGATGAAGATGGCCAAGGCGATAACAACAAAAACAGTTTAACCGAAAAAAAATCTTATGGGACTTACAAAAGTATCTTCAGAAGAACGTAAAACCCACTTTAACAATATAAATTTAACTGTGGGTGGGGAGTTTGTGGAAAGTAATAATCCGATTCGGTGTGACGTCACGAGTCAGAGTAACCATTCCACTTGGTGAAAACAAAACCGTCGCTCGCAGATACTTCACTGTCAGCGTGAGCGAAAATGTATGAATTTTTTGATTTTTTAAAAACAGTAATCTATGACTTTCAGCTATATAGGGTATTTTTCTGTGAAATCAGTGTCATTTCCTAACATCTCTTTTTTCCCATTTACAGATTATACAAAGGAGACAATGAAGTCACGCAAAGGCCTACAAGCGCCCAACGTATTCTTCTCTCTCCTCAATAATTTCACCTCAAGAGATAGGCCCTCTTCAGTTATGTTATCTAATAGGCCATATGGCATTTCGGACACAAAGACCACAGGCAAATGTATGCCTGTTTTGCTTTCATCTAATGGACAGTGCTTGAAGACACTTGGGAGAAAGTCTGGATGAGTTGGATCCGGGGGTGGTCGTCTGAAAATTCAAATTATGATAAATTAATTTATTAAATATGAATAAAATTGCTGTTGAGCTTCTTAGAGTATATGACGGCTGCCAAATCCTAATGTCGACAATGTTGACCTTGTTTGGCTATGGTTAGTAGTGTAGATAGAGTTTGAAAGTGATTCTCTGTCTTTGGCATTTGAAAAGGTGTAAAATATTAATATGTATATCAATAAAATGTTCTGAGCACATGTAAACATTTTTCACCCGGCGACCATCACGGTTCACACGTTTCATGACCAATACCCATCGCTTCCATTTCTCTCTCTCTCTCTCTCTCTCTCTCTTTCTTTTTTTCTTTTCGCGATCTGGGAATATCTGAAAGGTTAAAAATTTTCCCATCATGTTGTGGTTCGAACAACCACCGGCAACACAGCTCGGCATTTTCACGCCAAAAAACTAAATTTTAGGAAAAATTCAGCGACTTTGTTATTAAAGTGCAGAGAATTTTAGAACGAACGAGGATTTATTTTCACCAAGCGCTCGTTGCTAGGGGCGGTTGCTAGGCGTTACCGAGTCGGTCTATAGCGCTGTGGAAACAAAACGAATGGAGGGAAGTGTGTATGTCGAAATGATAATTTATGTGACATTTTAAAAGGTACGTTGGTACCAATTTCAGACGTTTTACGTCATTGAAACATCTGTTTACTTATTTATATATTTCTATGGGCATATCAATATAGCAAAATTTAGTGTTATAAGAAACAGAGTAAATTATACTGATCATTTACACACAGATATATATATATATATATATATATATATATATATATATATATATATATATATATATATATATATATATATATATATATATATATATATAGTAATGTTAACAATTCATTAGGGGGAAAACTAATTTATTTTAATGATTTCTTTTCAGACGAGTCATTGTTATCCTTCAGTTTACAGGTAGAATCAATGCTAGAATAAAAGTCGTATTTTCCCCTGAAATCTCACGTTGAAATGCTTGCTGAGTGGATTAATGTCATTATGGAATGCCTGTGTATTGAATTGTCATTGCTCTCCTCGCGTATACAGAGAGAGACAAGAAAAAGATGAGAAAATGCAGCGAGCAACATGCCATAATGCTTTGTTGCAAGGAATTATCTAATCGTTATTTATTCATTTATTTTAATGACCTGTGGATAAAGAAGGTGAATTAGCAGTAGGTGATAGTTCCGGTAGCATCAATGGATAGATTGAGAATTAAATTATCTATTAGAGGTAAGTGTAGAAAAAGAAAAATGTAAAGATTAAAGGAAGGGGAACGATTAACTCATGTCCAACCAAAATCATGGAAAGAATACTGATGGTCTGGGTGTGAGGGCCCCGATTCCGTTTCATGTATCATTTTTTTGTTTATTATAATGATTTTTGATTCTTAATTAGTAGGAAAAAGGAGGGTATAGAGTTATCCTAAGATGGGAATTAAGTAAGTTGAGAATATTACTTGGTTAGATTATTATATTTATTGCCAAGATTTACATAATGATAAGCCACTCGTTCATTATTATCTATTTATTGAATAAAAAAAATAAAGGTTACACCCGTCGAGCCTTAGAGAAGTTAGGTTACGCTACCCGTAAAACTTTAGTAATCGGATTTTCTTTTGTATATGAAAAATATGTATATATATGTATACACATATATATATATATATATATATATATATATATATATATATATATATATATATATATATATATATTTATATATATATATATTATACATGTATATATATATATATATATATATATATATATATATATATATATATGTATACATATATATATTATATATATGTATATATATGTATATATATATATGTGTATATATATACATATATATATATATATATATACATGTATATATATATATATATATATATATATATATATATATATATATATATATATATGTATATAGAATGATATTGTTAGATATATATGGGTTTGTGTGTTTGTGTGTGTGTTGCCAAGCTGCCGTTTTCATATAACCTTTATATGAACATATTAAAATTCAGTGATTAAAAGCTTACGAATTAATTTTCAATCATTCGTTTTACAAATGACTGCTCGACTGAATCTTTGATGGTTGTCTTGTATAGAGGGGAAAATACTCGAGAATGACATCTGTCAATCCTGTCTGCACTATAACGTCTCTTTCCCAGATACATTATAGTACAGGAGCTGGGGGGGGGGGTGTGTGTGCAAAAATGGGCCCTTAAATTATCTCCCATTCTTGATTAGGGGACCATATGACTCACCATAACAGCGAGGTTAGACATTCTGAAACATGGCACGAAGTGAGAAAATCGCCATGATGTATGAGATCAACGGCATTCAAAAAGACGAATAAAATTGGGGGTATATATATATATATATATATATATATATATATATATATATATATATATATATATATATATATATATATATATATATATATATACATATATACATACATATATATATATATATATATATATATATATATATATATATATATATATATATACATACATATATATATATATATATATATATATATATATATTTATAAAGATATATATATGTATATATAAATATATATATATATATATATATATATATATATATATATATATATATATATATATATATATATATATATATATACATATATACATATGTATATATATATATATATATATATATATATATATATATATATATATATATATATATATATATATATATATTCACACACACACGCTCCAACATGGTTTTTGCATGTACACTGTGTCTGTTGCAGCAAGCCGCCTGTGCGCCCAACACAAGGCGCGGCTAATGAGGGAGCCCAGGGAGGGCGCGGCAGCCGCCCGCAAGCTCAACGGCGGCCGATAAAGAGCCCGGGAGAACCCATCACGAGAGGCCGGATGTTTCGCGGTTACGGGCGGGCGGCTCGTAAGTATCACTGCACGACCTCGTTAGCAGCTGCAGCATTAGGAAAAGTCTGCAAGGTGAAGGAGCAGGCCATTCCCCACGGGGAGGTGGAGGGGGAGGCTGAGGAGGGGTGGGGAGGGGAGGCTAAGGGTGGAGGTGGCGTTAGGGGAGATATGTCCTCGTGAAATGTTTCCTTCGGAACATTTCACGAGGACATATTGAACGTAGTCGTAACTGGACCCTGTTACAATACGCAAAAGAAATCTCATCGTAATGTCTCTCTAGTTTTATCACAGAGCGACGGGAATTTGCGGAAAAAAGTCATTATTCGTGTAAACATTGGGAGTGTGTGCGTCTTTTCCGGTACTCTGAATCCCCCATTAAGATCATTTATGGTGAATGTGTGTTCTGGGAAGTGAATGTCTTTTCATCTTGGATTTCCATGATAAGTACTACCGGGATCAAAGACAAGTATTCAGAGAGAGAGGGAGAGAGAGAGAGAGAGAGAGAGAGAGAGAAAGAAAGAAAGACAGACAGACAGACAGAAAGACAGACAG
>NC_091555.1:35194160-35201660 GCF_042767895.1 Penaeus vannamei
GACACACACACACGCCATCAAACGCTGCCTGGATAGTCATTCCCTGGCCGGGTTCGCATCACTAGTCGTTCATGGACAATCAGGAAGAATGAGCAGTCTATTAAAGGGGAAAATCTCGTGACAGAGTTCGCTAATCGCATTGAGGGAGTCGATATCCACGCCATCAGCCGTGCGAGGACTGTGGAACAAATCTTCTAATGTATTTTTTCCTGCTCTCTCTCTCTCTCTCTCTCCTCATTCTCTTATCACTTTCGTCTCTTCTCACTGCCTATCTCTCCTTCTCATTCTCTTCACACTTTCGTCTCTCTCTCTCTCTCTCTCTCTCTCTCTCTCTCTCTCTCTCTCTCTCTCTCCTTCTCATTCTCTTGTCACTTTTGTCTCTTCTATCTCACTGTCTATCTCTCATTCTCTTAACACTTTCGTCTCTCTCTCTCTCTCTCTCTCTCTCTCTCTCTCTCTCTCTCTCTCTCTCTCTCTCTCTCTCTCTCTCTCTCTCTCTCGGTTTTACTCCCTCCTAAAGAAACGAATGGCGGATAATTTCGCAACACCAAGGGCCTCTGTTCTCCCCTTCCCTTCCTCCAATCTTCCGAAAGACCCACGATGCGCGAGACCCCTGAAGACTTGCGCTTTTTCCTTGTCAATTGGACTAAGAGCTCTCAACAACCTCCGACTCGCTAATGACATGGCCGGAAATGACTGACTATCTTGCTATTAAGGAGGATGCAGCAAAGGGAACGAAATTATGAAAAAGAGAAAGAAGTGGGAGAGAAAAATGCAGAAAGGCGGAGTGGAAAACAGTTCCTCGGGAGAGATGAAAGTTTAATAGGTTACGGGGAATAAACATGAAAATTTAACTCATACTAATTAGTTACTGAAAATCCTTTTGACTGTTTTTAGACATTGGGCTGCTAGACTTTGTGACATATTCATACTGCGTTAAGATAAAGACATTTTGACAAAGCATTTTAGACAGTGCGTGACTAAACCATGACTCAAGGTTGTGTCTCAGGTCAAAGTCAACAAATTGCGCTTGCCTTAAAACCCCTTTTTGACCCCACACGAAGACAAGAAAGATGACATGTTTCGCTCGAGTCATCGGCCACAACCTCCGATGGCTATATTAAGAAAAAGGGAGATCAAAGCAAAGGACTCTGAGGCGGATCAAAAGAAGACTTATTGAGGACATAAGGGAGTATTGCGAGAGATGTTACCCAAGGTAGAAGATGACACAGATTGGTCGAGCGCGTAGACACACACACGTTTACACACAGACACACGCGCAGATACACAGATAGAGAGATACACGCGCACATATAGAAAGACAGACGCACACATACAGAAGTACACACAGACAGACATACAAACACACGCAGATACGCAGACAGATACACGCATATACATACACAGACACACACATAAACAGACGGACACACATTGAGATACAGACAGACAGACACATGCAATCACACACATATACCTACAGACCCACACAAACACAAACACACACACACACACACACACACACACACACACACACACACACACACACACACACACACACACACACACACACACAAAATCACAGATATATATATATATATATATATATATATATATATATATATATATATATATATATATATATATATATATATATATATATATATATATATATATGGTTAAAAAGAATTGTGGATTTATGATAATTCGAAACAAAATATTCCTGTCCATTGCATTTCATAACAACAAATCCCGTGAATCGATACGCCAACCAAAATCCCGACCTTTTTTATTATTCCGGCCTTCTCGGATTTAAATAAAATGTGTTGTTACACTTTCCTTTCTTTTTGACTTCCATAAATTGACTCCATTGTTACCTGCTTCCGGGCGTCTCGATGCGACATTCACCTGTGGTCACGCTCACGAAGGTCATGCTTGGGTTGCTAGATAGCCTATTTGTTGTTCCAGATTTCTTTATTATTCTTAAACTGCCTTGAAGGAGAAGGACTTAGCAATACGGAAGATGTAGTGGAAATAATTATAGGGATGATAACAATGACCCGATATTAATAATCACACTTATGATGATGGTTATTAATAGTGATACCGCTAGGAGTGCTGCAGTGGATGATTCATGTGACCTTTAGTAATGTTGATGCTATAAGATTTGATTGCAATAATGAAAGTATTGGCAATAGTAATAAAAATAATAACGGATATTAAGGTATTAGTAGGAGTGGAGGTTGTAGTGCAATCATTAATAATAGTAACTGATTATAATAATAATAGTAACAATAGTAACTGATTATAATAATAATAGTAACAATACTAACTGATTATAATAATAATAGCAATAATATAAAATATAACAATGCTAATAATATTATCATTATTATCATTTCTATTATATCTTATTATTATCATCATTTTCCTCTAATTCATAATAGCGTATTTTATAATAATCATTACCATCATTTTCATCAATGCCATTTGTATTATAATTTTTGATCATCCACGTCATTAGTAATAATGATGATGATAATAAGAATAACAATACTACTACTACTAATGACGACGGTAACAGCAATAACAACAGCGATAATAATGATAGTAACAGTAATAATAATAATAATAATAATGATAATGATAATGATAATAATAATAATAATAATAATAATAATAATAATAATAATAATAATAATAATAATAATAATAATAATAATAATAATAATAATAACAATAACAATAATTTTAGCCACCCTTTTTGCTCCAACAAAATACTTTAAAATTGCATGAAAACTCCCAATTGCAGTGTCCTTCATTCCTTTACTTCCTACAGCATTCGGTGGAAATTAATTGTTTCATATTAACGTTTAAAAATTATAGTATCAACATTAATTTCATACAACAATAAAACAGTTTAAGAATTAAGAATTATTCAACAATATTTTTGTTCTAATAAACAAATGTTAATCGGCACAGCAGATCAAAACATTTTTTTTCAATATTGTTCCAAAATAATATGACTAAAACAACATGATTCCTTCCATTATCCCTTTGTTCAAATATCACGAAAGAAATACAAACAAAACATAATTATCGATCACATTTTTCATGTACATTAATTCAACGTGTCTCGAAATACGGCAACACGTGAATTTACTCCGCAAGACAAATCCTTCTACACTATTCATGGCAATTGGAATTTGCAAACGCCCATGATCCTACTGACAATGTGACTAAGTGCTGACAGCATCCGTGCCTTTGCAAATGCAGTGTTCAAAATCAGCTGACCTTTGCCCAGCTGTCAATGTAATGGCATCCTCCTTCCTGATGTTAAGTTTTATTTCTCAATATAAAATTTCCGTTTAAAGCATAATATTACAGTTCTGTAATATTTTACATTTTCCTAGCAAAAATAAATCATAATTCTGATATCCTAAATTATCAAACACAGTGCTTTAATACAAAACACAAAATATGCATATTCTCCAGTTACCTATATGACACATAGCTACGAGTCAGTTTACCAAATATGATGATGATAAAAATGTTGACAATAATGATAATAACAGATGAGAATGATAAAAAAAATATGATAATAATTATGATATTAATGAAAACATCAAAAACAATACTATCCTCAGTAACATATCATGTGTAATAGTAATAACTTGGAAATATCACGAACAAAATATAGGAAGAGCTTTTTATGCAAGAAAGGATTTGCAATTTTATTACATATAAGCCCCACTCTTGTCTACGCAATAAATGAAACAATCTATAGACGATGTTCTTTGTCACAGCTTTATTACTCGACTTTATTACTCTTTATTACTTTATTAACTTCCTAGTGTTCCGAGTCTAACTTTTACATCTGACTGCGCACTTTAGAAAAAGCAACATACAGTTATTGTCACTTCCAAAGTAGAAAAGGGTGTTAGAGTCGCGGGGGCTCACTCCTTCCCATCTATCCCCTTTCTCTCTTTCTTTCCCTTTCCCTTCTCTCTACCCCTTTCACCCTTCTCCTTCTACCACTAGCCTCCTCTCTCCCTTTTCCCTTTTCTTTGCCCGATCTGCTTCCTAATCTCACACTCGAGCCTTTCTTATATTGACTCCTTCCTTCCCACTTTAAGCCGTACATCTGCCTCGTCTTCCCTCCCTCCTATTTCTTCTGCGCTCCGGTATTTCTCTTACCTCCTTCCTCCCATTCCATTTTCTCTATGAGCCCTCCTCTCCTTTTGCTCTTACCTCCTTTCATTTCTATCTCCCCTCTGTTTCATTTCCACTCACACACCTTTTCTCTCTAAACCCCCTTCTCCCTTTCCTCTTTAAGACACCTTCCCCTTACTTTAATTCTCCTTTATTCTCTCCCTTTCTTCTACCCCTCTTACCTTCCTTTTAACCTCACCCCTTTGATAGTTATTTAAATAAGATATGCATAAACTGACTACTTCAAGGCAGTGCTTACTTTCCTCGTACTCATAATATGATGATTTGGAATATGAAAATCAAAATTATAAAATAGATAATAAAAACAATGATTATGATGATATTGCTAATGACAATGACAATAATAATGAAAATAACAGTGATAATAATACTGATAATAATGATAATATTTATAAGATTGATATTAGCAACAATAATAACAATGATGGCGAAAATGGAGTTTGAATATGATACAGATGAATTCGTAATATGTTTTTAAACACGTGAATGTGGGTGTCATTCTTTAATGTTTCTGCTGTCTATTATAATCCAATTTTACATCAAAATGAACTTTACCCATGAAATAGTTTTAAAATGTGATTTCAAGTGGGATGCACTTCATGTCCGCAGTCATAATATATTAAGTCTGGAATGCGATGACAAGCATCTCTGACGGACAAATGGACGTAACATATGAGAGGCGGAAGGAAACAGTAATGGGAATGATAACCGGATTATCATTATTGTAAAGTATATTATCAGTCATGTTTTATAAGAGAAATAACTAAAGCGACTGTGTAGTAATAGAATGATTATAGATTCAAAAATAAGTAAAAGGGAGAACTCTGACCAAATTATTTTAAGGACGTATCATTGGAATTTGAAGTCTTTTTCTTTCGTTTAATTTAAATAATTCTTAACAATAACCATTTAGTTCTGGGGTTCAATTTTTGGGGACCTGTTAATGGGTGTGCTCTTGCGCTGACAATTTTACTGTACCTTTTTTTTCAATCTCCCTAATACATTATTTTGATTGCCTTCTGTTTATCTAAGTCTGTCTAAGGATCTGTCAATCTATCTGTTTATATGTACATAAATAAGTGTGTGTGTGTGTGTGTGTGTGTGTGTGTGTGTGTGTGTGTGTGTGTGTGTGTGTGTGTGTGTGTGTGTGTCGATAGACGAATGCACATATGGATAAATTCAAGTAATGGACAAATTGAATGAAATATATACAAATACAGACATTAGCGAAGTTATGCCGCCCACTCACCACAGTATCACCATAATAATCTATGTCAAAATTTTGTATAGTGAGATATGAATAAGATACAAGTGTAATATAATTAATTAAGAAATATAACTTTACATTTAATATATACACTAAAATATAAACCAAGGTAGTAATATATTAATGAATTAAAATTAATTCAATAAAGATACATCGTGAAGAATAATAGTAAAACTAAAAGACTAAAAAGGGTACGGAAACATATTCGATATAAATCACTGATCCATTTATTTATAAATTACCTTCCAAAGGCACTCTTCTCTAAAACTCAAATGTCCATTTGTCAAAAATCTTTACATTCTAAAGACTTGCTATGTAGAATAATTACAGTACATGGAAAATAAATTAGAGATAAATATTAATCTCCAGGCCTACATTTCACATTTTTCTTAAGGGAAACCTTACACTGACATGCACTAATAACTGTTAATGATCAATTAGAGTGATTAGCATAATAGGAAGTACAGGTTATCCTGCCACACGGGCTCAAAACTTGAGGAAACAAAAAGATTTTTAATGACTACAGTGAACCTTGCATAATCCACACAAACACACAAAGATGCATTTTACAATCATAATCACAGAGAAAACACGATAATCACACATAAATGCGTTACAGTAAATACCAAGAATCCAAATAAACATGTTCATCACCTTGCTCACCCGACAGTGCTTAACTCTATAAATTTGTGTTCGAGTTCTCACCTCTCCCGCCGCAGCGCACAAACAAGGTTAAAAGACTCGTGGCTGCACACATATTACACACAGGTACCAAAAATGTACAATGATTGAGAAAAAATATAAAAGTTAATAGTAGTGTTCATTGCTATTGGGGGTAAAAATAATAAAAAATCGTAAAGAAGATTCCCTTTGATGAAAATAAATGCTATTTCGTTTTGAATAGATGCACATCCAAATGAAAGAATTGGATATTTGAAATATACACAAATCAAAGTAAAAGTAAGATTTCGATAACAAAACAAGAAAAACAAAAATCCACACGTCAAACCCCATCATCAAATCCCAGTGGCAGTCCATCCCTGACCACCTGTCCTTCATGTGGCGAGAGAGTGACGAGGAAGCTCCATGTATTGGACACACAGGCGGGTGTTATCGCCAGTGCAGTGTGGAGTCAGGTAGGAAATACATCGAAATATAGTGGGTTTATTGAACTAAAAGCAAAGATAAAGACGAAGGAGAAAGACAACAGTGATGTCGATCATGAGATTTCTTTGCTTCCACTTTTGTTGCGTTGTGTATAAATAAGGTCGTGAAGTCATTTGGTGAGGCGATATTTAACAGATCGCTAAAGGTGTTATTGCGAGTGACCCTTTCGTACCACGTGACATATAAGGAAGAGAAAGAGAGAGAGAGAGAGAGAGAGAGAGAGAGAGAGAGAGAGAGAGAGAGAGAGAGAGAGAGAGAGAGAGAGAGAGAGAGAGAGAGAGAGAGAGAGACATCAATTTATAGAGTCATTAACAGATACACTGATAGACAGATAGATCGACCGATATATGAATAGGTGGACTGAGTATGAATACATTGGCCACATTATTATCACTTAACAGAAACAAACAAACAAAATAATACTGATAGACTAAGAGAACGAAAAAAAAAATCCTGAAATCCGTCCACATTTTAAGCTCCTTACAAAGAGTAATGTTTTAAAATACGCAATAAAAACAACAACGAAATAGGCGATTATTCCCAGCGTGCTTAGACTTTCCGCCTGCCTCGGTCTGGTGACGATTGAAGTGCCAATCATCTCGACACGCTCGGCTCCGCACCCTAAGTGTGGCATCACGGGCGGCTTGACTGTTTATTGTCGCGAGTGAATTCAGTCTCGCACACTTCGAAAGGTCAGAGCGTCGTAAGAAAGCACTTTATCTTGACCTTTATTGACCGCACGACTGGACCCTAACGTCGACTCAAGAGGAGGTGTCTTGAATACAGAACATCGAGGAGAGAATATTTTTTGGTGTTTCTTTTAAATATTTATG
>NC_091555.1:35251660-35256660 GCF_042767895.1 Penaeus vannamei
GGGGGAAGAAGGGGGAGGAATAAAAGGGGAGAGGGAGAAGGTAGAGGGAGTGAGGGAGAGAGAGAAAGGAGTGGGTTAAAAGTGAAGAAGAGAAAGAGAGTAAAGGGAGAAAGAGAAGAGGAAGAAGAAGAAGAAGGAAAAAGAAGAAGAATGAGGGGATAGACGGGAGAGAGGAAAGATACAAAAGAAGAGGGAAGAGGGTAGAGGAAGAGGGGGGGGGGGTTATTGATTCATGACCCCTTGTTCTCAGTTCCGCTTGTTCCAGTGCTTCCGTTTCATTATTTTCATTACTTTTATAGGTTTTCTGTTCTTCCTGTTTCCTCTCTTTTCTGTTTTTCATTTATTGTGAAAGAGTGATGAGTGGAGAAAAGGAGAGAGGCTGAAACATCTTATGAACTCTTTTTTTTTTCTTTTTTTCTACTTCTTGTTGTCATTGTCATTATTTCCACCCCTATCATTATAATACTGCTACTATCATTATTAATACTATCATTAATATCATCATTATCATACTAGCATTATCATAATTACTATTATATTACTAGGACTACCACTACTACTACTATTATTGCTACTACTGCTGCTGCTGCTACTACTGCAACTACTTCGGCCATCACTATCAGCACTATTATCATTATCATTGTTATTTGCATTACCATCATCATCATCCTGTCCAGTCAAAATTGTATTTCTGAGTGATATAGATATATGTACATCTATCTATCTATCTATCTATCTATCTATCTATCTATCTATCTATCTATACATACATACATATATATATATATATATATATATATATATATATATATATGTATAATGAATTTCGTTTTATTTGAATTTGACCTTTTCATTTTCTTTGTTAAACGCGATATGACAAGAATCGTCAAAATCTACCTATAATTTACTCTAAATCTAAAGGAAAAAAAAATCATATTGTGTTCAGGGTCACGTCTAAAAAATAGTTTGGGAAACAAAAGTTAAAGTGTCCCATTTATATTTACTCCTCTTTCCCCTCGGTTTATCTTCCAGAAACACTGTGGAGACAAGCTTCCTCACTGTTTCTGATATCTTTCTTTTATCTAAATCTGTATGCAGTCTTATTGCTGCCTTTTCATGTGCGTAGACATCCTACAGGTCCTCGTTTGTGCATTGGATTTAGGACTGCCTCTTGTCCAACTGTTCCGCAAAAGAGTGACATATTGACCTACTAAATTCGGGCGGATTTTCCCATAAGCTCGTACATGGTATGTAGAGGATCCATGGTTTGATATCCATATCTGATCCATGTTCTATTTCTGTATGGCTCTTTGTATGGCTCTCAGTAAGATTTTTTTTTTTTTTTTTTAAGAACAGGTTCCATATATCAGATAAGATAACAGGCCGACATATGCGTTTTCCAGCAGGATAAATAGTTGAATCACACCATGATTCGGCGAGCTGTATTTTGAATTTACATAGTTTATCGGTTAAATCTATTATGAATCTCTATTCGGGTATTCTTTTTAAAAAGGTTTGCTGACATGCCATCTCCTGAGAATTGTCCCTCCTTTTCTACCTACAAAATCATATCCTATATCCTCTGGAGAAATCTACGTTCTTATGAGTAGTTCATATTCTTAAGAATAGTGTGTACTTTCTGGTGCTACTCTCCTTGTATTTTATATTCTTACCTTGTTAATGCTTCAAGAGTCCGGGTGTTGCTTCCCGAAAGCTAATTTATATTTATGTTTTTTTCCCAGTTTCTCTTCTCTCCGTTCTTTTCTTTGCAAGGTTGTTTAGTTCTGCTTTTATACTGTCTTCCTTCTTTATTTCTAATTTGCATATTTCTCCTCCTCTGCATGAGATATTTCGTTGCTTCTAAGTATCTAATTTCCTTTGTAACATTTACATTTCCCTTTTTTTTTCTCTGGCCCCTCGCTTGATTAAGAATGATGTTACTCATTACGAATGTTGGTATATAAGTAGATAGATTAATACAGGTATAGATAAATAAAACCTCTCTCTCTCTTTCTCTCTGTCTCTCTCGCTCACCCCCCCCCCCTCTCTCTCTCACTCTGTCTCTCTTGCCCCCCCCCCCCTCTCTCTTTTTTTCTCTCTGTCTCTCTCTCTCTCTCTCTCTCTCTCTCGCGCGCTCTCTCTCTCTCTCTCTCTCTCTCTCTCTCTCTCTCCCTTTCTCTGTCTCTTTCTCTCTCTCTCTCTCTCTCTCTCTCTCTCTCTCACTCTCTCTCTCTCTCTCTCTCTCGCTCGCCCCCCCCCCTCTCTATCTCTCACTCTCTCTCTCCCTCTCTCTCCCACACACACACACTGTCTCTCTCGCCCCCCCCCCCCATCTCTCTCTCCCTCTCCCTCTCCTTCCCTCTCCCTAGGCGCATGACTATATGAAGACCCACATTAGTATCTTTCTCTTTCATCTTTGGCATACTTCACCTGGTTTGCAGATCATACACGTGGCACTTTCCCGTGCGAGTATCTGTATGCCACTGAGAGAATACCTGATGAAAGCTTCTTATCTTGTCAGATTTTAATTTTCAAAGTATGTCATGTACTAATATTAAATCATGTTTATTGAATAGGGACGGTGGAAATCCGTTTAATCAAAAGCTAGGTCTTGATATTATTTTTTTTATGTTTATATTTGGTTGGTTTTCAAGTAAAAATAATCCTGTCAGGACAATATGATAAACATCATGACAGTGGTGACTATTGGGATGATGATGATGGTGATGGCGATGATGGTGATGTGGTGGTGGTGATGATGATGATGTTGATGATGATGATGATGATAATGCTGACTAATGCTGCTGCTGCTGCTGCTGATGATGATGATGATGATGTTGATGTTGATGTTAATGTTAATGTTAATGTTAATGTTAATGTTAATGTTAATGTTAATGTTAATGTTAATGTTAATGTTTGTTAATGTTAATGTTAATGTTAATGTTAATCAATGGTTAATAATGTTAATGTTAATCAATGGTTAATAATGTTAATGTTAATGTTAATGTTGATGCTGATGCGGATGTTGATGTTGATGTTGATGTTGATGTTAATGTTGATACTGATGTTGATGTTAATGTTAATGTTGATGATGTTGATGTTGATGTTGATGATGTTGATGTTAATGTTGATGATGTTAATGTTGATGTTGATGTTAATGTTCATGCTGATGTTGATGTTGATGTTAATGTTGATGATGTTGATGTTGATGTTGATGTTAATGTTGATGTTGATGTTAATGTTCATGCTGATGTTGATGTTGATGTTAATGTTGATGATGTTGATGTTGATATTGATGTTAATGTTGATGTTGATGTTAATGTTCATGCTGATGTTGATGTTAATGTTAATGTTGATGATGTTGATGTTGATGTTGATGTTGATAATGTTGATGTTGATGTTGATAATGTTGATGTTGATGTTGATAATGTTGATGTTGATGTTGATGTTAATGTTAATGTTAATGTTGATGCTGATGTTGATGTTGATGATGTTGATGTTGATGTTAATGTTGATACTAATGTTGATGTTCATGCTGATGTTGATGTTGATGTTAATGTTCATGCTGATGTTGATGTTAATGTTAATGTTGATGATGTTGATGTTAATGTTGATGTTGATGTTAATGTTCATGCTGATGTTGATGTTAATGTTAATGTTGATGATGTTGATGTTGATGTTAATGTTGATGTTGATAATGTTGATGTTGATGTTGATCATGTTGATGTTGATGTTGATAATGTTGATGTTAATATTGATGTTGATAATGTTGATGTTGATAATGTTGATGTTGATGCTGATGTTGATGTTGATGATGTTGATGTTGATGTTGATGTTGATGTTGATGATGTTGATGTTGATGTTAATGTTGATGTTGATGATGTTGATGTTAATATTGATGCTGATGTTGATGCTGCTGCTGATGATGATGCTGATTAATGATGATATAAAAAAATACCCAAACAATAACGACCATAATAATCACAATACAATAATCATTGAAAAAAATATTCTGCTACATTCCTTTCCTAACTTTCCGCTACATAGAACTCGAGGCATTCCGCTAGATAGAGCTAAGAATGCTAAGCCTACGAAGAACTTTGCGCTGCTTTTGTAACGCTCGCCATTCAAAGGGCCTGGCACTCAGGGCGGCCGGCGAGGGGAAGGAACGACATCTTAAGGTAGTTCAAGAAGTCGGAAACTTCCTCTTGAGACTCCTCGAGAAAAAAGGAAACTCTAGTCTCAAGGACGCTTCTGCTCCCCCCCTCCCCCCTCCCTCCACTCCCCGCTTAAGAAAAAAATAGAAGGGAAAAACTGCGGTGAGGATGCAGTTACACAAGTCTGTTACACGTTTTATGCATTTTGTGTGTTTTTTGGAAAGTTAGTTGTCTTACTTACGTCATGCAGAGGATTATCTGCATGCTGATCTATATCTACATATATTGTATGCATGTATGTTTATAGGTATATATGTATGTATGTATACGTACGTGTGTATGTATGTATGTATGTATGTATGTACGTACGTACATACGTACGTACGTATGTATGTATCTGGGACCTACCTAGCCGTCAGTTCATCCATCTATCTAGATTAGATAAATATAAAGACAGTTAGGTAGACAGACACACATATAAACAGATATAGTGACATATAGACAAACTTATAGGTAGATAGGCAGATATTTGGATAGGAAAACAGACCGGCAGACATAGA
This sequence comes from Penaeus vannamei, assembly GCF_042767895.1. Lineage (NCBI taxonomy): Eukaryota > Metazoa > Arthropoda > Malacostraca > Decapoda > Penaeidae > Penaeus > Penaeus vannamei. The sequence goes on from NC_091555.1 coordinate 35,256,378, forward strand.
CTGAACAGGAATCAAGTTTCACTATCTACTACTGCGAGGCCATGCGCACTAAATGCGTGCAAAACACACGTACCAATGCCTTCCATTAGCATCCTCGGGCAGAACGACAAGCAAGAGAACGCTGTTGCAGAGTCTTGACTTGAATCCGTTCTACCATCAAGGTGTATTTCCACTGAATCATTTTCCTATCAAAGAGCATATTTTTAAACAGAAATTCCGCATTCACACAGGAATTAACGCAGGATTTAACAGTTTTTGTGTATCAAGTTTAATTCTGAAAATG
>NC_091555.1:35274160-35279160 GCF_042767895.1 Penaeus vannamei
CATAGCTGAACAGCAGAAGAACGATGCCAACCTTTCCAAACTACGCAAATACGCTGAGCAACGTCATGGGAATAAACATGGACTTTATCTGGAGGAATAACCGACTTTACCGACGAACTATCTTATCTCAGGATGAAATAAAGCTGCAGTTTGTTGTTCCCGTTGGGACACCACTCGCTCTTCGGATTTTCTGCAGAAACGGCATACCTGAACAACAGAAGCACGCAATTTACATCAGGCATAATGGAAGAGACATGGAAGCTCCTGTCAGTAAAGGGCATTAGAACGATATCATACTAACCAGAAGGAAATGGACTGTGTGAGCAGTTTAATGGCACAATAAAGATGTTTAAACGGATGGCAGCAGACCAGCCTCTGGAGTGGCCTCGTTTCTTAGTACCGTTGCTGTTTCCGTACAGAGAAGCACCAAAGAGTTCCTTAAGATTTTCCCCATTCAAGTTCGTGTACGGTAGACCAGCAAGAAGCCCTTTGCAAGTTCTGAGAGAGCTGTGGGACAACAATGAGGACGACCCGGAAATCATCCATTCTTATCAATATGTTCTAGATCTGAGTGAACACTTGCATTCCACGTGCGAACTCGCCAAGGTGGAACTCTTGAAAAGCCCGGTCACTTAGAAGTCCTCTTATGACAAGCAAGCCAACTTCGTACCTTTGAATTAGATCAGTATTTGATATTGCTGCTTTCAATAACAAATAAGGTCTTAAATCTCTCGAAAGGAACTTTAACTATTCTCAAACGGGTTTCCGACGTTAATTACATCGTAGGAGTCGGCCATGAGAAGAAACGCTTTCACATAAATATGATCAAGAAATATTACTCAATTTTGTACCCTGTATCTCAGTCTTACTGCACAACTCGTCAAACACAAGCAAGTGACAAGCGACGTCGCGTGAACGACTGGCAACGCTCCTCTCCTGGGAAAAGCATTGAATACTTGAAGCAGTTTGGGTGGGCTCCAACCGTAATACCTGAGGACTCTGGTTTCAGTCAGCCCTAGACTCCTGAGGCTGATTCGAGGGAAGGACCAGAGAGTATCATCATATACTAAAAGCTAGAAGACCACCAGAAGGCAGACCTCCAAGAGATCATTCAGAAGTACCCTGAAATATTCTCTGATCAACCCCTAGTTGGCAAGGTGGAAGAACAATGAATCCTCCTTCGTGATAGAGCCGGTGAGCACAAAGTCATACCCCATACTCCTACGGTATGCAGACTTGGTAGTCAAAGTGATAAAGAAATTGGAAGCTATAGGCATTATTGAACTGTCCCAGAGTTCGTATTATTCACCCACAGTATTGGTCATGAAGAAAGGAGACATCATGATCTGCGGGGATTACCGTCGCATTAACACAGCTACTTAGTCTAAGGCTGAACCAGTGTCTGATCAGCGCATCATCTCATGCATATCTGCCTCTAAATACTTTACAAAACTGGACCTTACAAAGGGATTGTTCCAGATTCCTTTGCATCCAGAGAGCAGGCAGATAACCGGCTTCAAGACCCCTTGTGGACTGTATCAATACAAGGTGGTCCCCTTTGGATTAACAAAAGCTCCCTCAGTTTTCAATCAGTGCATGCCCTAGGTACTTGGAAATTTCAGGGCAAATCTTTATGGATGACGTTCTTAGACACTCTTCAACTTCGCCTGAGCACCAGAAGCTTCTCGATATAGTTTTAAGTACATTATCTCTGTATTGAATGACAGAAGTCCAGCAATTGTGAGATTGCCTTCACACAGACACACTTCCTTGGCCACACAATTACTAATAGTAAATGCGAGTGTCAGCAGGAGAAAATACAAAAGATTCTCATGGCACTGCGACCCATAAATCAACAGCAGCTTCATTCTCTCCTGGGTCTCGTTGGTTATTATCAGAGCTTCATTAAAGACTTTACACAGATTGCTCTCCTCAACCTCCTGAAGAAAGAGCGCAGCATCAAGTTGGTGTGGGGTGTAGAGCAGGAGAAATTCTTCACTACACTATAGGAAATCCTAAGTTCTGAGCCCAAAGAAAAACCCTTTACTTTGCGAACTGACGTGTCAGGATAAGCTGTTGGTGCAATCTTTCTTCAAGAGTTTGAAGGCAGATTGTTTCCCATTGCTTATCACAGCCGTAGACTCTCCAAAGCTGAGTGCAATTATTCGACAGTTGAACGAGAACTGTTAGCTGTTATATAGGGGATTCAATTTTTATTACTACTTGCGTGAAGCTAAATTCACACTGGAAACTTTCCACATGCCTCTCTCTCAAATCAAATGCTCGAAAACCGCTAATGCACGCCTGAGGCGCTGGGCGCTCTACCTTCAGCAGTTTGAATTCTCTATCTGCTACCTACGAGGATCTGAGAACGCTGGGGCAGATCTCTCGAGGCTGGTCAGCGGAAGCGGCAGTGACTTTGAGGACAGCCGACCTGAAACGTCTTGCATCTTGGGACCTCAACGTCACCAAAACGAAACGACGAGCATCGACTGCAGGTGAGTCTTCATCCCAGCTCCAATTCTATAAATTCATAAACAAATTAAAATGGGAGGTGACTTGTATCACTTGCAAACCATCTATATATTACAGAAACTCAATCTCTCCATTTTCTTGAGGATTATTTAACATCAAGGTAGTTTGATGTTTTCACTGTTGTTAAACAATTCTTTATGAAGTGACAATTTCTGTAGTGCATGACCATTTACTTTAATGTTTTTGGCCACTCATTCGATTTCATGTTTAAAGTATTTGCCACAATAAACACATTACCAAACCTCTAATTCATCTTTGGCTTCCCCACAAGTATAATTGTAACTCTGGATTCTATAGCAAATCTGAGCTTTTTGAAGCCAGGTTCTAAACGCCAATAAATCTCCATAAAAACTGCGTGGGCAATTTCCTTTTACTTGTCAAACTATTTACCACATCTTGAATTACGCTAATGTTTAAAACTTGGCATGATCTGTCAAGGTCAAATGATGCATCTAAATCTTTAAACTCTTCCTCTGGTTCAATGCCTTTTGCATATGTGTTAAGTTCTGGAATTGCTTTTCAGAAAAGATACTCTAATTTGGAAAATTCTTTTTCTAATTCATCCATACCTAATATATCAATGTAGCCGTTTCTTATTTTGGTAAACTAGGATTTACTCTCTCAATTTCGGTTATATTATTATCGTTTGATTCAAAATATTTATTTTTACCATCATCTAAATCTTTCAGGTAAATGTAGTTGATTTTCTTCAACTTGATTAATTTTCTTTACCTCTGATTCAGCTGCAAGCCCATCTCTCATGGAAAAAAAAACTTTTTGTACTCATATTCTTTCTCCTTTAAGATCCTTTGCTGTTTTCAAAAGATTTGGTGATACTGTTTCCTTTACAAATAGTTGGAACTCGATTTGTAACTTAGCTAATTCTGCATCTATATTCTTTTTCTATTCAATAATTTGTTTGGATAATTTTGCAGGATGTGAGTGCCTTGATCTACTATTTTGTGAATGTACAGAATGTTTCTTGCTTTAACTCATTCATTTTATTCTCAATTTAATACATACAATTATCACGCTCCATTTCTCATAATTTAATTCCTGTACCAATTTATTAACAAATAAAAGGCATTTACAATTTCTTTAAACTGTGATTCTACTGCCTTTTTAAACTTTTAAATGGATCCAAAATACTACAATATCTAGGCATGGCAATATCTTGATATTACTTTATTCCATGCTAGCATAGCAGCTGGTAAGCTCTTATATATAAAAGCAATGTTATATGATACTCACGTCCTTTTTCTGTTATTTTTTCCCTGGTATCCCCTTCATTTCTTCATTAGCCTCACATACCAGAGGATAATCACCTAAAGCTTCTTCAGTGGCACTCATTATCGCAACTGTTATTGTCCTAATGACCTATGTGTAACTTAAAACATCAAGTTTGTACCTATCTGTAGAAAGTTCAGCAACTGCTGGTGACTCCTGTAGAACTGAGATTCTTAAAAGACCGATCTTCCAGTGATTATCCTCGTTCTTGTAGATTCTCTTGATATATTCACACATTTCTTCTTATCCTTTTTATCTCTTCAACTGTCTTGCAAGGTAGATGTGAATTCAACTCGCATGGGTTATCTAATTTTACAAACATGAAGGTCATGAGTTCAATTATCTTGAGAGATGAGCTTCACTTTCTTGAATTATATTGCATTGGTATTTAAGTGTAATCTATTTTCTTGATTTGAACTGCATGCTCAGTTTTTTGGTTTTGCTTTCTTGAGAGCTGAGTTTACCTGAGCTAAGAGTAACCGTACACCCAGTTTCCTAAATTTAACTATGGTGACAGATGAGATTATCCAGTTTCTTGAGTTTAACTGGGCTGAGTGAATGATCTTTACAGTTACAGAGGGACAGGTAAAGATAGATTTTACTGAATACTCGGGGGGTAGGTGGGGGGTGGGGGGCATTCTGCTATTTTATTGTATCTTGAATACTTCATGGTTTCTTCTACTTGAATTTTAGCCATTTTCTTTCCACTGATTCCCAATCGTTTTCATTAAATTGAAAATGAACAAATGACTAACTAAAACATGCTTCGACTTATCGCCCTTGTTTCACATAAAATAATTTAACGATTCAATTACATTCTTATTCAATTTAATATTTATATCGGAACATGTAATTTACCTGTACTAGTATAACAAAATGTCACCAGATTACGTAGATAATACACTGATATATATTACCTAAGGCACCTCACTTGGCTTCATTGAGTAACAGAATGACCTCTACTAATTAAAAAATTAGTTATGCAGATTTCCTCTAGATGTCGTACACCTTAGAAAACGATATGAGGGTATAGTATCCTATTTCATGCATACCTTATGTTAATAGTATCACAAGAAAAAGGAACGGATTGTTTCATAACTAAAAACATTGTCTTGTCCTTGCATGAACTATATAAATGTGTGTGTGTGCGTGTGTGTGTGTGTGTGGGGGGGGGGGGG
>NC_091555.1:35336519-35339019 GCF_042767895.1 Penaeus vannamei
AATAAAATGTAAATATGGGAAATTGGAAAACATTCGAATGTGACTTGTTCTCTTTTGCCCCCGATGTTGTTTTAACTTACTCTAATTGGTCTATTTCTTTCAACTGCTTTTTGAGAATTTATAATACACACATACACACACACATGTACGCACGCACACACACACACACACACACACACACACATACACACACACACACACACACACACACACACACACACACACACACACACACACACATATATATATATATATATATATATATATATATATATATATATATATATATTCATACAGACAGATAAATAATTCAATCTTTGTACCATAAATCAAATCTTCTTATCCACACGATCGATATTATTTCTTCGCAGTAATACGTCACTGCTACCCACAATATCTAGTTAACTGTGCGTATAAGACACACTATATTATTTGTGAAATAACTCTTTCCTCTTAAGTAATTAATAAAATACCAGCTTTTGTCACAGATGAAAGCGAAAAAAGAAAGAAAATATAACATACACAACTTCAGGAGACGCCAGTTCTTGATAATAAATTCACTCACTTTTTTTTTCTTATACAGATTCTCCTTCACCAAATCCTTTCCCTAATCGATTTATCACACCTTCTTCTCTTGCAAACCTCTTTTAGTTTTGCACATCCTTCGCCCCCCCCCTCCCCTCTTGCCTCCCTTGTGATTTCGGTCGCGAATTTAACGCTGGAGAAAGTGCCAAAGTTAAAGACATTTTTGACAATTCTCATGAGATTATAATTTCCTCATTTACTGCTATATTTTGTATTTGCTTTTTACTTTTCACTTTCATTTTTCCTTCCCCTTCCCCCTCGTCTCCTTCGTTTTTGTGGTGAATTTAGCCATTCAGCGGCTAGTTCTTCTCACAAAGGGAAACTTCGGCTAACCGTCACTCGGCGCGTTAAAGGCCGTCTTGTGTTCTCAAATCACCATTGAGCTTATTTGTATTGACCTCCTGCCTTTCCACTCACACGACTTTCCTTTTCGCTCTCTCACTCACACTCTTGATTCTGCCTCCGCCTTAATCTCACCTAGAATCGAGGGATAAGTGAGAGAGAAAAATAGAAGTAAAGAAAAATGAAACAGAAGCGAGAGGAAAAGGGTAAAAAAGAAAAAAATAAGCGTGGGATTTTATATTTTCTCTCTTGCATATCAGCTTATTGAGCCACTTTCCGCATCTGCTTTAAAAATCTCAATTTTTTCTCTCTTTTTTCCTTCCCTCCCCCTGTCCCCTCCCGCGCCTGGACCCCAGCCTCCCCGTCATGCATCTTTCCTTCTGCCTCAACCTAGATCTCTTCTGTACATAAGAATCACGGGGTAAGAAAGAAGCCCGCAGATTTCATATATTCTTTCTTGACTGTTGTTTTACTGCGCCACACATTGTCTTTTCAGATTCGTTTTATTTTTTTCTCCCTGCATCCCCACCTCCTTATTCTGGGCTTCCCTCCCATCTCCCTGACGTCTCCTTTCTGCCTCAATCTTGATCTTTTCTGTACATCAAAATTGAGAAATAAATAAAGAAAGATCAACCTAAATTCGTTGAGTTCTTTTTAATATTTTTTTTTCTTTCTCTATTTTATATAAATATATTTTTTTTCTTTCTTTCTTTCTCTGTTATAAGTATATATAGTTTCTCTTTTCTTGTATTCTCGCTCTCTCTCCCCACCCTTTCCTTCGCCTTCGTCCCAAGCTTCATATTCGTACCCAGGTTGAGCTTCCAATGACACGCACTGAGCTCAAAGGCAGATGGAGGCTAACCATAACCCGTTACATTGACTGCCTTCTTCCTGTCACCTGTAATCCTTTTCAATGTTTACTTTGTTTTCATTAATTTTTTCCCCCTTCAAATATATTGAGAAATTGTTATCTTTTATCTTATACCTTTGTATGTATTATTTTTTTTTTCAAGCTTTTATTTCATATTTCTTGTAAGTAATAAATGTACACACTGGATTCTGCGAAGGAGGCCATATTACGTATTAAAAGAAGACAAAATATGTGAATATCATTTGAAATGGTTCCTTAGACTTGTTTCTAGGAAATGTTCAATGTATTATAAGCTATGATCTCTCTCATTGCCTATCTTGCGCATAGAGGATGTGGTTGTGTGTGTTTGTATGTACACACACACACACACACACACACACACACACACACACACACACACACACACACACACACACACACACAATGTATATATATATATATTATATATATATATATATATATATATATATATATATATATATATATATATATATATATATATATATATATATATATATATATGCATATATGTATGGATGTAAGGATAAAGTAAACACACACACACTCACAACCACATCCTCTGCCAGCAAGAGAGAGATCATAGCTCATAATTCATTGAACATTTCCTCGAAACTTAAGTCCAGAGAACCAAATCAAAAGGATCTTCATAAATGATAGTTTTATCCCCGGGTTGAGGGGAAA
>NC_091555.1:35344065-35346565 GCF_042767895.1 Penaeus vannamei
AAATTACACCGAGTCGCAAGTTTCCCTTGATAATCAATTTATACCTGAAATGATAAAGATAAGTAGATCAACCTGACGCTTTGATAACAAAGCAAACATTATTATCTCATATCCACAATTACTGACGCGTTCACTAAAATATTCTATTATGGCTTCAGTTTATATTGGTTCGGAGACAAAATTTGGCACTTTGATTATTCCCAAATTAGCGAATTTTATTCAGTTTTTGATTGTCGACAAATAGATGATATTAAAGAATCTCTACATTTTCACCTTACCATCTGTCCAAGAACCGGTCTTCATCCAGTGACAAATTATTGCTAGGGAAAGGATAACTGATAATTAAAAATTATATAATCGCTGGGTATACCTTGGAGATACCATTCTAGCATGATGGCATAAAAAAACTAAGAAAATACATTAACAAGCATATTTTTTTGCATGTTCAGGCTGAACAACATTGAACATATTTTTTGGTTCAACTATTAAATTTAGATGCCTACATTTTGGCTATTGTATTGGTTCCTGAGAATGATTGACATTTTGATATTTTTGTCTGTGCTTCATGTGTGCTATCCTCATCACAAATCTTTCTGTCACATCAGTTCACTTCTGTTGGAACTATCAGTAGAAACTACCTGAACCTTTTCAGACTCTAGAACTACGTCAGTACATCATTTTTCGGTTAAATCCATTCTAAGTAGCTTCCTAGAAGAACCCTGTGAAGTTTGAAATTACGTTTATTTTCTACACCATTTGATTTATTAATCCTCGTCAACCTACCCACCACCAGTGCGTGATATGAGCCTGTCTATAAATACATATTAAAGACAGGCTCGTATCTGCTCCATTATTGTTCACATTCTCAACCTCTTAATATATTTAATTCTTATGTTTATTTTCCTCTTCCCTTCCTCCCACATGGCTGTCAATTGAGTATGAGATGTTATATAGTTCAGTATTTCATCACCAAGACTGCTTTGAGTGACCCTCTTCTTTTCTCTCCTTATCCATTTTTTTCTATTATCTTTAATACGATTCATAATGGGGGAAAAAAACATATGACCACTCTCCCAACTCTGAGTCTTCTTCCTGTCGCGAAATCTCCCGATTTTGGTTTGAAATCCAATATGTGTGGATGAGGGAGCTGAGCTGTGGAGTGTCGTTTATTACAGCTGTAGTGTTCTCGTAGGGCAATTACGTGATAGCTCCGTAATCTTTGTACATACGGTATAAAAACGTAAACACACACACACACACACACACACACACACACACACTCAAAACACACACACACTCACACACACACACACACACACACACACACACACACACACACACACACACACACACACACACACACACACACACACACACAGACGCACGCACACGCAACGCATACGCACACACGCAAACACACGCGCGGGCATGCAAGGACTTAGGCACACAATAAACCAGGCAGAACAAGAGAAAGAGGAGAGTAGAAGTAATGCGAAGAAATAATTCAGGAGAAAGAAGCGTTATATCGAACAGAGAGAGGGGCAGGGGAGGGGGATAAGGAAAGCAGATAATCAGACGGAAATATAAATGAAAAACCAGCATAGCATAGATGTGGATAGATAGCTCCAGTAAGCGCAATGGCAAGGGCAAGCAGCTACAGAACGAGAGATATGTACATATACAGTAGAGAAGAAAACATCCCTGATAATAGTTAGCACCTGCAACAGCACAATACAGTACAATACAATTCAATTAACCAAAACAACAGCTAATAACCAACGGGTAAAGAAGCGAGCAGATAATTGGCCTACCATTAACAGTACCAATTAGGAGAGAAACAATGAGCAGGAATCACGTGGGAAGATACATAAGTTCTCTCCCTATCAAATGTGGCTTGATTGGGAAAGGCATATTAATTGATCAGACTTAGTACAATGTCTAGTTCTGGGCGAAAAGGAAAGACGCTAACGAAAATATAGCGTATAGGGACTTCTTCATGAGCAGTTTCATACCTGGAGAAAGAGAAAATGATAAATAAGATCAATAAATAGAATAAATAGATAAAAATGCATAAGCATAACTATACGACCTAGATTTTGAAGGGTGATGACCGAAAGGTGTGTGTGTGTGTGTGTGTGTGTGTGTGTGTGTGTGTGTGTGTGTGTGTGTGTGTGTGTGTGTGTGTGTGTGTGTGTGTGTGTGTATACTATATGACATAAGTATGTGAGTATTTAAGCGCACACGCACACATATATACATGTGTGTGTGTGTGTGTGTGGTAAAGGTTACTTTACCTGTCACTGATGCATTTCCTCAAAAATTCATTGCAGTGCATCTCGTTCCCTAATATTCAAACATGCAGTTTTTTTCTTTTCTTTTTGTGTTTATTTTTACTCTCACCTCAAACTTTCCTATTATATTTTCAAGGAGACTCGTTAGACTTAAAGTTCTTTTCTCTGATTATTATGCTTTCTTCTACACTGATATATTTATCTTTTAT
>NC_091555.1:35369065-35371565 GCF_042767895.1 Penaeus vannamei
GTTTGTAGACAGAACACATTTAAAAGAATCAGCCCTCTGTACACAGAAATTCAAAACGAGATTATAGATCAACACAGTGAAAAGAAAGATGAGATCACCAGTGCATTATTATCATGCAATATTCCGTTCAAGTGCGCTACAGCAAGCCAATAAGCAATGATAAAAGAAAAGGAAAAAAAATGTGATATCTCCCCCCTACCCACTCCGTCCACGAGGCCAAAGGTCGAGAGAGAAGTCTGCTCAGAACGAGTACAGATATATGAGTATGAGGAGAGGAGGAAGAGGAGAAGAAAGAGAAGGAGGAGGAGGAAAATCTGGAAGAGGAGGAGGAGGATACAGGGGAGGTAAGAGAAAAATGAAAGAGAAGGGAAGACGAGGAGGAGGAGAAAGAGGAGGTAAGAGAAAATAAAAGAGAAGAGAAAACGAGAAGGACGATAGAGAGGAAATAAGAGAAAAATAAAAGAGAAGAGGAAAACGAGAAGGAGATAGAGAGAAAGTAAGAGAAAAATAAAAGAGACGAGGAAAACGAAGACGGGGAAAGAGAGGAGGTAAGAGGAAAATAAAAGAGAAGAGAAATCGCGGAGGAGAGAGAGGAAGAGAAAAATAAAAGAGATGAGGAAAACGAAGAGGGAGAGACAGAGGAGGTAAGAAAAAAAAAATAAAAGAGAAGGGAAATCGAGGAGGAGCAGAGAGAGGAAGTAAGAGAAAAAATATAAGAGAAGGCAAGACACTGAGGAAAGGCTTGGAGCTCTCGAAGGAGGAGGCTGAGAGAGCGGGTCTGAAGGAGGAAAATAAATAAACGAATGATTTGGAAGAAGCGAGGATTTGAAGGGATTCATGTTGCAGATTTCCCGACACGACTTAAGCTCGTGTTCGCCGTGTATACATATCCATATATCTATCTATCTATCGATCTCTCTGTATGTCCGACTGCCTGTGTGTCTGTTTGTTTGCCTTTCTATATATTTGTTTGTCTGTTTATCTATCTGTTCATCTATATATACCTATTTATCTATCTATCCATCCATCCATCTTTTGGTCCCTGTTCACATATAATTGTATACATAAAAATGCGTAAAAAAAAAAAAAAAAAAAAAAAAAAAAAGCGAGAGAGAGATTTATGAAACATAAATCTAGATTACAAGCGATGTCAATGACTCTACATACTGACTGCTGAAAAGAAATGATAAATGGACGCCGCAAAACAAATAACGTTTGTATGCGAGTTGTGCCAATAGAGGCCGGCCATTTAAGTCAACGAGTGATTTTCAACTAACATTTGCCTTTATGAAGAAATGGTTCCATCGAAAGTCCAAATTTGGCACGGAGATCAGAAGAGAGAGGGGTGAAAAAGAAGAGAAAGAGAGAAAAAGACGTATGATAAAAAATTAACAAATCACTACGAAAGGAAATATTATCATTGAGTATATTCGCCTTTCTCTTTCTCAGTTTCGCTTCTAATTCCCAAGCGGGATCAGGAAGGAGAAGAAAGAAGGAAAGGAACGAAAGGAAATTGCGCGAGGGAGGAGGAGGGAACTCCAGAAAGATAACGATAAGCGTGATAAACCGATTACGGAGGGAATGCAGTAGGAGTGTGCGAGAGGGTTGAAAAAGTGTGAGTTGGGTTTCCAGACGTTAGGGTTCCTGGGTTAGGAATTCGTAGCGGGAATGTGATTTTGTTTGTTTGTTTGTTTAACCCTCTGGAAGAGAAAGTTGGCAATAAATTCGCCAAAGTTAGAAATTTGTTTAGAAAGAGTATCTTAAGGTTTCCATTTGACTGAATTCGTGTTTATAGAATGCACTCCCGAGACATGTACGTATGTACAAAGTTTACTTGAATTATAGTCATTAGATCTGGTATACTGTTGTGATTTCTAAGCGAGAGCAAAGTATAATCCTTTGAATTACCTCTTTGAATTACCTCTCGAGCAAAATAATAAATCAAATTCTTGGGTTACTTTAAGTCATTACTTCATCCAAACAGCTAGGGCATATAATGCAGACAGCCATTGTTAACAAGTAGACTGTTAAATGCTGGAAGAGATATTAATCAAAAACCTTTAACAAGTTACAAGTCTTCGCGAATTACAGAAAAAGTAACAGAAACGGTTCAAAGCAAAATAAAAAGTAAAAAGAACAGTGCCAGGGAAAAGGAAGACGGCCATTTACGCAGCCACTGATGGTTAGCCAACGCTTGCCTTTGTGAAGAAAACGCGTCGCTGAAAGGCTGAACTCCGCACAAAGACGAAGGGAGAAGCGGAAAAGGAGGAGGGAAAGAGTTAAAGACAATGAACCTGGAATTGACAAATAAACATGGAAAGTTTTTTGTTCTTGTCTCTTTTTTTTTTTACTGCTGATCTCTCTCTCTCTCTCTCTCTCTCTCTCTCTCTCTCTCTCTCTCTCTCTCTCTCTCTCTCTCTCTCTCTCTCTCTCTCTCTCTCTCTCTCTCTCTCTCTCACACACACACACACACACACACACACACACGCGCGGGCACACA
>NC_091555.1:35389065-35394065 GCF_042767895.1 Penaeus vannamei
ACGCGGCACCAACACCTTACACGCTCCTACCGAGGTACAGCTCCTCCGGATTCTCGTACTCTCGTGCTCTCTCCTCTTTCCCCTTCAATCCTCCTGTCAATATTCTCTCTCTTTCCTTTCTCTCCTTTCCTTTTATCTCCATTTTTCGCTGTCCCAGTCTCTCACTATCTCTTTTCCTTTATCTCTACTAGTCTTAGTCTCTCTCTCTCTCTCTCTCTCTCTCTCTCTCTCTCTCTCTCTCTCTCTCTCTCTCTCTCTCACTCACTCCCTTCCTCTCTCTATCTCTTTCCCTCTCCCACTCCCTCTTCTCCCACGAATCTGGGTCTTTCATTGAATCTCGAGTTCTCGCCCGATAGAATCTGTTCACCTTTGATTCTTTTTCCCGGGGAGAAAGAGGAAGAAAAGAAAACGAATATAAAAGACGTCAATTACCTTGTGATCATCGCGTAATGCACACACTCTTTCTCCCTCTTGTGTACCTTTCTGTGAGTTGTTTCCACGCTTTATGTAATCTTCTGCTTCTCCTTGAATTGTTGTATTTTTTCCCCCATTTAATTTTGATTTTTAAACTCTTTCTCTTACTGTGTGTGTGTGTGTGTGCCTGTCTCTTTATACGTCTGTTTCTCTTGCGTTTGTTTTCTCTTTGTCTTATTTCCCCCTCTTTCACATTTTCCATGCTCATTCTCTTTTACTTTCATTAATATTTTATCATCCTATCTACATTCCCCCCCCCCCCTCTCTCTCTCTCTCTCTCTCTCTCTCTCTCTCTCTCTCTCTCTCTCTCTCTCTCTCTCTCTCTCTCTCTCTCTCTCTCTCTCTCTCTCTCTCTCTCTCTCTCTTCCTCCGTCATACACAGATAAAATACATGAAGCGAATGGTTAAGAACCCCGAAATCCAGTAAATGTCAAGGGTAAATATCATATTGGTATTCACAAATACTCAAGAAAAAATGCTAGTGAGGCAGATATTGATATATAAGATTTTTCCCCTAAAATAAAGTCATAAATGCAGAGGTAAGTCCAGAAATCATGGAGGAATATTTGTTGTGTATATATACATTTTTTTTATTGTTATCAATAGTTACGATACGACCAAAACTCCCGGGATACATTTATATCTTTTCTAATTCAGTTTATTTGGTTCTTCCTCCTTTCCTTTCGTCCTCTTATTTATATGTTTATCTCCTATCCATATATTTATCTGTTTTATTTGTATCTGTTATTTCTATTTCTCTATTGGACTATTGGTCCGAGCTTCATACCGCAACATTGAGCAAATTTTCTTCTATTGTTTTTTCTTCCGGCTTTATCCCCTCGACTTTAGATACTTTGAAGTGTTTAAACTTACGATTTTTCTACTGATATTGACAATGTTCTTCACCGCCTTACGCTTCATGGTTCCGTAAAGGTCGTTATGCAGTAAAATAGGGCTTGAAATAGGTATAATAGGGTGTGTAAGACAATGTGTCGGATTCATGACATATCGTTGGTAACGGCGTTTAGTATGGTAGGAGAATGTGTGTGTGTGTGTGTGTTTGAGTGTGCCAGTGAGAGTGTGTGTGTGTGTGTGTGTGTGTGTGTGTGTGTGAGCAGAGAGAGAGAGAGAGAGAGAGAGAGAGAGAGAGAGAGAGAGAGAGAGAGAGAAGAGAGAGAGAGACAGAAAGTGAGAGAGAGAGAGAGAAATAGAGAGAAAGAGAGAGAGATAGAGATAGATAGATAGACAGACAGATAGATAGATAGATATATAGATAGATAGATAGAGAGAGAGAGAGTTTTAACATCGAGTAACAAACTGAGCTTCCTGAAATACAGATTTTCAGCTTCAGAGAGGAAAAATCTGTCTTCATTACTGTCAAACATTAATGAAGTCTAAACAAAATGCAGACAAAAACTTAACGAAAAAAGTATACGTGAAAATTCAAAACTTTATAGAACCATCCCATTGAGGGACTGAATCGATGCGTCTTTTTGTTCTTGAATTAATCACTAAAATCAGTCACATTCATGGTATTAGCCGCTGCTGTATGAAGACTTTCAAGCCATATAAAGTAGAAATGAAAAGAAACACGAAAGATCTTTTAAAAGATTATGACGATTTTGAGTGCTGTTCTAATGACGATGATGATAATTGTAATGATGACGTATAGATATTATAACAGCAATATCTATTAATAAGCAACGGAATTTCTGCAAACGTCTGGCGTATTTTAATGCGATCATTTTCACAATATTACCATCGTCATCATGAGTAGTCAAAAATTGATCCGCCAGAATAACATTCGTATTTGCTATAATGTAGACACTTATGGTAATCATTCCCATGACAATAACAGCAATGATTATGATCAATTATTTCAATTATTACTACAACTATTACTACTAATAATTAAAATGATAGCAATAAAGATAATGTTAACAGTTTATGATAAGGATAATAATTATGGTAAAAATAATAACAAAAAATAGAAATAAAAAATAATGATAATAATAATAATGACAATAATACTAATACTACTAATAGTGATAATGATAATGATAATAATTATAGTAATAATAATGATAATAATAATAATAATAATAATAATAATAATAATAATAATAATAATAATAATGATAATTATAATAATAATAATACGTGTCATATTATCTCAGAACCGAATGATTTTCCTGCGCGAGTTAAAAGGACCTTCACCGCGACCTTCCAGCCGAGAAGTCGCAGGCAATGACACCTTCTGATCTACAATTCAAAGATGAGAGCGTGTGGGATTACTGATTTGAAGATGCAAGGCTAATGCTAATGATAAAATGATAATTTTGATAACAATGATAATGAAGATGATGATAATAATAACAATAATGGCAATAATGATAATGCTAATAGTAATTATTAATCATCTTAATCCATGGAAATGGATTGGAGGCGGAGAATTTTACACGAATATTTTGAGAAAAGAAAATTTTATGATTTATGTAACTGTTATTTTTGCAGGAAAACCGTCAAATAAGAGCACAGTATTTATGTCAAAATATCCCAAAAGGAAAGAAAATATATATAAATAAAACAAAAATGAAACAGAAGATTTTTAATACGATTTGATTCACCCAGAGAAAAAAACGAGCCTTTTAGAACACGAAAAGTATGAATAATCTCATTTACCAAAATGGATTTACTACACTTTTCGGGTGGATTTTTCTTTGTTCTTAGGCAATGTCCAAAGGTAGGTTGATAAATAGATAGATACGGAATGAAAGAAAAACGGGTAGATGGATAGATGGATGGATGGGTGGGTGGGTTGATGGATGGGTGGGTGGGTATATGGATGGATTGATGGATGGATGGATTGGCGGGCGGGTGAGTGGGTAGATAGACGGTTGGATTGGTGGGTGAGTAGAAGGATGGTTGGATGAGTGGATGGCTGGGCGGGTGGGTGGACAGATGGATGGATGAGTGGGTGAATGGGTGAGTGGGTGGACAGAAGGATGAGTGGGTGGGTGGATGGATGAGTGGGTGGGTAGATGGATGGATGGAGGGATGGACGGATGGATGGGTGGGTGACTGTGGTTGGGTATATGGATGGATGGGTGGGTGGGTAGGTGGATGTATGGATGGATAGATGGATGGATGGATGGGTTGGTGGGTAGATGGGTGGATGGATGGATGGGCGGGCGGGCGGGTGCGCAGGCGGATGGATGGATGGATAGGTGAGTGGGTGGGTTGATTGATGGATGGATAGATGGATGGTTGGGTGAATGAGTGGGTGGATGGATGGATAGGTGGGTGCAGGAAAGGATGGATGGATGATAGATGGATAGGATGATGAATGGATGGACAGATGGGTGGGTGATGGATGGTTAGATGATGGATGATAAACAGACAGGATGAATGAATGAACAG
This sequence comes from Penaeus vannamei, assembly GCF_042767895.1. Taxonomy (NCBI): domain Eukaryota; kingdom Metazoa; phylum Arthropoda; class Malacostraca; order Decapoda; family Penaeidae; genus Penaeus; species Penaeus vannamei. The sequence goes on from NC_091555.1 coordinate 35,392,960, forward strand.
AGCAGTAGATAAAACAGAGAGAGAGAGACTGACAGACAGTGGTGAAAGGCATCGCTTGGAATTCAGAATCTACATCCAGAGTCAATGGACACCTACGGATAGGTCTCTCCCCTTCGCCATCACTATCCATTTTGGAAGAGAATCGCACCGCAGTAAAAGGACTGGTATGAATCAAGGGCTCAGAATGTCATCAAGTTAAGTCTTTGAAAATTGCTGACTTGGAACCTACTGCTAAATTACTCCGGAACTTTTTTTTTCCGTTTTCTCTTTCTCTCTCTCTTTTTTCTTTTTTCTTTTTCTTTTTTCTTTTCTTTTTTTTTAACCGTTCAACCACAATTGCTGAGAGATCGAAGAGCGACGTTGCCGCTTCACACACCCTCTCTGTCTGTCTGTCTGTCTCTCTCTCTCCCTCTCTCTTTCTCTCTCTCTCTCGCCAACAGAGGCTGTAATTACGTCAACAGTCGATTTCCATGCGGCGGCCCAGCGACATACTTCCTGCGATCGCTTTCGGGCCGCGCGCGTTGAGAGATACGGTCGCCGGGCGCATAGAAAGGGCCCAGGAAAAGGCGAAATCATTTCCTTTTTTTCTTTTTCTCTCTCTCTTTCTCTTCTTTTTATTTAAATAGTGAATCGAATCGGCTGAATAATATGTAGATAGACAGAAAGGTAAATAGACAGATAGAATAAGTAAGCATATTTATAGATGATATAGATAGATAAAATATTAGATAGATTATAGTATGTAGATAGACAGATAGATAGATAGAATAGGTAGATAGACAGATAAAATAAGTAAGCAGATTCATAGATAGATAGATAGATGAATAAACAAATAGATAGCTCTACATCCAGATGGATATTAGATTTAATGTATCTTAATTTAGTTTCTCTTTAAAAAAATTAAGATTCCGCACATCTTTCATAACGATTGCAAGATAGTCTGTGCCCTGTCTGTCTGTGCATAGTCGTGACTCTTCGTTGTGAACTGCGTCATGCCAAGAGAAGTCCATAGAAGCTTCCAAGTCATTTCGAGAAGTCATTCCGTGGATATAAGGGAAGTCTCCAACACTAAACTACATTTACAGGCTCTACTAAAGACTAATGAT
>NC_091555.1:35421565-35424065 GCF_042767895.1 Penaeus vannamei
CCTAGTGTTATGTGAAGTATTTCTTACTGGATATTCGATGCCCGGAGATACATAAAAAAATTGGATGTAATGTTGACGTGTGATTAGTTTTGTTATACTACATTCATCGTTATTAAGTAAAAAGATGTATTTTTTATTTTCTATTTATTTATTTATTTATCTATTTTTACAAAGATTGAACACAATCCTCGTAAATGATTTAAGTATAATTGATATCAAGATATATTGTTTATGTATTTTTAATTACGCTAAAACCAGTGAGAAACCATTAGTGCTGAAGTTTAGTTTGTAACAGTTGTTGAATAGGGGAAACAACTGCTTCAATTGTTCAAGACAAATGAGTGATTATACGGTTGTTTTTGTTGATTATCATTATTATCATCATTATCATTATTATTATCAATGTATCATCATTAGCATCATCATTGTTATCATCATTATGCTCCGCAATATCGTTTTTGTCATTATTATCATCACTATTATTATCCTTATTTTTATCATTACTTTCATTAATATCATTATTATTATCTATTATAAACATTATCAATAGAATCATTATCATCTATTATCAACATTATCAATATAACCTTTTTTATTATTATTTTTATTGTTATTATTATTGTTGTTATTATTATCATTATTACTATTATCATTGTTATCATTATTATTATTATTATTATTATTATTATTATTATTATTATTATTATTATTATTATTATCATTATAATTGTTATTATCGCCACTTGCGAGTTCTAAGTAGCTCAGGGTGTTAAGGCCAATGACGTCAGGTGGAGCTGGCTGATCACAGTATAAGTCCCGGGATGGCGGGTGGGTGGCGGATGGGGGGGGGGGTTAAATGAGAATGATAATATTGACTGAATAACAAAAACACGATAGATAATACCGATAGACAGATAATAACGAGATGATTACCACAGCGACCAAAGGCCCCGAGGTGTCCTTGTAACATTCCAGTTGAGCCGGAATTCCCGCGTTCCGTTTAACATCAAAGGGAAAAAATAAGTAAGGAGGCCGGCTACATTAGAATGAACAGCTTACGAAAGAAAAAAGAAGATTAGGATGAAGAGGAAGAGCACAAAAGAGGAAGCTAGTATTTAAGAGCACAAGGAAATAAGAGGAATCAGCAAAACGCAAAAAGAAAACGAGGAAAAGAGCAGAATGGCAGCAAAAACAAATGAAAAACGAACATGCATCCCCCTCAGGTTTCTGTCCGGTGAAATACACCTCGAAACAGCTGGGCTCGACCGGCACACGCGAGATCCGTTCATTCTCGTTTTTAAGTTAATTTATGGGACGTTTCGAGGAGGAAACTAATCCAGGGGAGAGTTAAGACACGTCAAGGCAAGGTGGGCGGCGGCGGCAGAGGGAGTGGGCGGATGGGCGAGAGTGGCCGATGGCTAGGGGAGCTTGGGTCGCGGGAAAACGTCGATATTTATGGACTTTTTCCCTAACGAAGACTTCTGTTCTGAAAACTGAAGTAGGAATGAAAAAAATGAGCAGAACAAAACAATGCAAGAGAAGGATAAACAAATACAGAATAAAGGAAAAAGAATAAAAAAGAATATTACGGAAATACAGAAATTTCTATCATGACCAACATCGATTTTCATAAGGAAATAACACAGGTGAATTGATTCTCATGCAAATTTTCTATTGCTTTTTTGTTTTTGTTCGCCATTCTTTTTATTCCCGTTGTTAATTTTGGATTATTTTTAGAATTAATTTTCATATTCAAATGTTATCTATTTCCATCGTAATTATTTGCAGTAACATCAGTAGTACTTTTGTATTTTGTGTGATATTATTACTAGCATCACAACCAGCACTTTATCAGAGACATTATTATTATGATCATTATCTTTATTATTCACATCACTGATATATAAAGAAATAATTACATCAATAATGATAATCATAATTATTATCTTTGTTATTATCACCATTGTAATTATTATCATCATTATCATAATTGTTGGTGTTACATGTCGGCTTCTCTTCCGAGGGGTTGGCGGTTCACTCCACGCCGTCGAGCGAGAAGTTGCTATTGTCGCCTGGAGGTTATCGCTACGGCTTGGCACCACGATGGGCAAGGACTCAACATGAATGCATTTTGCCTTAACCCTCTTTCTCTCTCTATCCCTTTATCTCCTTTTCTTTCTTTCTCTCTCTCTCTCTCTCTCTCTCTCTCTCTCTTTCTCTCTCTCGCTCTTAATCTCTCTCTCTCTCTCTCTCTCTCTCTCTCTCTCTCTCTCTCTCTCTCTCTCTCTCTCTCTCTCTCTCTCTCTCTCTCTCTCTCTCTCTCTCTCTCTCTCTCTCTCTCTCTCTCTCTCTCTCTCTCTCCCTCCTTCCCTCCCTCCCTCTCTCTCAACTCTGCCGCGTCAAAGCTAGCTGAAACGCGTTGATCGAGTCGGCACAGCTCGGGCTCCCCTCATATCCCAGAAGCTCATCTTAGCATATCGTTTTTAACCTTATCTTGCCC
>NC_091555.1:35426565-35431565 GCF_042767895.1 Penaeus vannamei
AACAAAGAGGAAGAGAGGCGGCATTTTTTCATACCCATTTTTTGCATGCTGATAGTTTTTGGATGTGTGCATATATAGAATAGCAAATGCGTAGCCAAATACGAACACAAATGCATATATCTCTATATCTATTTCTAACCATATTTCTAGCACATACACTTTTACACTCGTTTTAGTAGTATTCAGTATTAATGTTGTCCTTACAGCAATGATAATGATAATAACAGTGGTAATAATAACAAGAATCATGATAATAACGACAATAATTATAATGATATCGGTAATGATGACAATAACAATAATAGCAATAATAATAATAATAATAATAATAATAATAATAATAATAATAATAATAATAATAATAATGATAATAATAATAATAATAATAATGATAATAATAACAATGATAATAATAATAATAATGATAAAATTAATAACTATAATAATAACTATAACAATAGTTATAACAATAATATTAGTAACAATAATGATAATCATATCGTAATGATGATGATAACAATATCAAAATTATTATTATTGTTGTTGTTGTATTTGTTGCAGCCAATTGTTTTTTTTCTTCTTTAAAAAAAAATCGTAATGCTATTATTGCTTTTATTATTATGATTATTATTATACCAATGATGATAATAAAGATAATAATGATTAAGATAATCTTCATCGTTATCATCATCATTATTATCATTGTTATTATTGTTATTATCATTAATATTATCATTATTACTATTACTATTACTACTATTATTATTGTTGCTATTATTATTATTTTTTGTTTTTATTATTGTCATCAACATCATCATCATCATTAACATCATCATCATCAATATCATCATTACGTATTTCATTTTTATCATCATTATTGTAATCTTAATTTTCATTATCCTTCACTTTAGTGACCATTATTATCACCATTTTTAGAAACCTGCTTGCGATGAGAGGGAGTAGAAATATAAGTAGCAAGTTAATATATAAGTATAATACATAAGAAAAGAAGACTAAATGGGAATGAAGACAGAAGTTAAAATTAGGAGCTAACTAAATAAGATTATGATATCATGAGATAGAAATAAGATCTAACTAAATGTTAGAAATAAATTGACAATAACGGTCTTATCCTAAAAGAAATTGTGGAAAAGACTCTTTGAAATCGTCTACTGAGGAATAATTCCGCAAGAAATCAAGCTGTACACCGAAGGAGAGGTATTTTTGAAACTGACTGTCCTAAAGTTACGTTGTTGAGACTTCGTACAATCGTGAAGATTCTGGCATAAGAAAATTGTGTTAAGAACTGATTTGCGTTCCACAATTTCCTTTAGCGTAGGGCCGTAAGAGCCAATTACTACGCTTCGAATAAGAACTAAAACAGTAGGAACAGTAACAATGATATTATTAATAATGATGATATAAAGTAAAGGATAATATTATGGATAATAACTATATTATTAGAAATAAGAACTAAATAAAAGGTTAAAGGTGGGAATTAACTGTTCAAATGAAAATTAGAGAACTGAGCAATTGAGTTTAGATAAGAAGTATACAAATGAAATGAAAATAATGAATCAGTAAATAAGTAAAACATAAAACATTGTAAGATACAGAAATAAGGACCTAAATAAACATAAGCTGAAAAGAATACAATGAATAAGGTAAAATAAGGATCTACTTATACTAAATATAAGAACGAAGTCAAATTGAACTAAAGTAAGAATGGGAATTAAAGAAAGCTGAAAAACTGAATGAATAAGCTAAAAGTAAGGCGCATTGAACCAAACTAAAGAAATAAATAGATTAATAAACACCATGAACTATATAAACAAACAAAAAAAAATTACACACACACAAAAAAAATAGTATAAAAGAAGTAAAAGATAAGAACTACAAGACCTAAAGACAAGACAAGACAAAAAAAAAAAAAAAAAAAAAGAAAGACACACGAGTTGAGACTAAGACCAGCCAAAATATTTGACATAACCGCGCGACCTGTGCCTGCGCCGTCCGGTCCGTCACACCGAGTGAATGATGCAATGGTATTAAGCGAGCGATGTGTCGGGGCGGCAACCAGCGGGTCCCCTTTAAAAAACCAAGTCTCCCACGCCCTCGCCTCCTCTGGCTCCTCTTCCCTTGGCAATTTCTCAAAGTTATTGGCGTGGAGGAGAGACTAGAAAGAGAGAGAAGGGGAAAAAAGAAGAAAGGAAGAAAAGAAATGGAAAGAAGAAGGGGAAGGAAAAAAGGGAAAGGGAGGGGGAAGGAGTTGCCGAGGATAGTTTTATTCGTGTTTTTTTTTTTTTTTTGAAAAAAAGAGTGAGGGTGAGTGAAAGAGAGAGAGAGAGAGAGAGAGAGAGAGAGAGAGAGAGAGAGAGAGAGAGAGAGAGAGAGAGAGAGAGAGAGAGAGAGAGAGAGAGAGAGAGAGAGAATGAGTAATAGAGTGTTAGCTTTGGAAGCAATACGCATACGGACACACACACACACACACACACACACACACACACACACACACACACACACACACACACACACACACACACACACACACACACACACACACACATATATATATATATATATATATATATATATATATATATATATATATATATATATATATATATATATATATATATATATATATATATATATATATATATATATATATATATATATATATATATATATATATATATATATATATATATATATATATATATATATATATATATATTTATATATATATATATATATATATATATATATATATATATATATATATATATATATATATATATATGTATATATGGGTATATATATGTATTTGTATATATACACGCGCACGCACACAAAGACACACACACACACACACACACACACACAAATGAGTGTGTGTATATATAGATAGGTGTGTGTGTGTGTGTGTGTACAAGTATATATTCTGTATATGCATGTGCATATGTATGTAAATAGATAGATAGTTAGGTTAACTGATAGACTAATTGCCTAACTGATTGGTATATAACGACACAGATATTTAATGCATACATATCTAGAGAGGCATATACCCAAAGTTATATATTTCCTTCCTTCCAAGTAATTCCTTATCGTCGCTCCTTTCTCCTTATCTTCCTCTTGTCGTCGATGAACTTTGCATAAAGATTCATGAAAATCTTTCTCGAGCTTTTTTTTTCCTTTTTTTAGCATTATCTTCTTCCCAACTCCCTTTCTCCTTCCGTCGGTCTCCCGCAGAAATTCAATTTTTTTCGCGTCCGTAATATCTTCGTTGGGATTTTACGAGGCTTTTTTCTTGATATATTTAATCAAGGACAACAATAGTGGTCGTGTGCGTGAGTTGCTTCGTGCGTGAGTGTGTGTGTGAGCGTGTATGTGCGTGTGTGTGTGTTTGAATGCGTGTGTGTGTGTTTGTATGCGTGTGTGTGTGTTTGTATGCGTGTGTGTGTGTGTGTTTGTTTATGTGTTCCTGATTGTCTGTGCATTTGTTTCGGTCGTTATACAATATTAATGTGAATTATATGTTCTCATACATGTTTCCTATAATATCAATTTCCTCATAATTCACCCAAGCCCGAAAATAGATCAAACCGCCATTCAGCATCCTTCAAAGGTAACGCTAATCCCATAGACAATCAAGCTAAAGGAGTTTCCAATATATATTTAGGCATCACGTGCATTGCCTTGCATACGTAAGTTCTTCCCATAAATGTTGGGAAATGATACTTTCAGTTCCCTGTTCCTGCCTATTTTTGACAGGATGGTGCCCTGTATCTTGAAATTTCACTTTCCTCTCTCAATTCCCTGTACATTACCGTCTGCTTTCGTCTAAACAGTCGTCGTTCTCTGTCAGATGTTGCTACACGCCGTCGATTGTTATCGGACACCATTACATATGCAGTCGCACGCTATCCCACGCTCTCGCATGCTACCGGGCGCTGTCACACACTATCACACATACGCTATCGCACGCTGTCATTCCACACGCAACCGCTCACTATCACACACAATCACGTCTTTCCACACACGCATACTATTGAACAAACACACCATCATTCTACACGCTATCACTCACCATCACACGCACATTTTCGCACGCAGTCATTCCGCACTCCGTCGCACACTATCACACGCAGTCATTCCACACGCTATTGCCTTCTATCACACGCTATCGCTCCTCCTTCGTCAGGCAGCCACTGCGCCGCCGTCGCCGCCGCCGCCGCCGCCTCCGCATCACCGCTGGGTTAGAGGCGAGAGTTAGCGTGACATCTGCCGCCTTCTCTTCGGCGGAAAGAGTCATATCCTACCAATTTATATGTAAATCCTCGGCATGGCAAATAAGGCAGGATGCGGAAGGAAGAGAGAGACCGGTTCGGAGTTCGCCTTTTCCACTTTTTTTCCTTGCTTTTTTTCTTTCTTTTTCTTAATTTTATCTTCCCGTCTCGTCTTATCTATCAATCAATCTCTCCTTCTTTTTCGCTCATCTTTATCCCTCAGCGTCTTTCAGTTTCTTTTCTATCTTTCCATTTCTTTCTCTTTTGATTTCCACACGCGTATGTGTGTCTAACTGTATATATAATATTTCTACTTTTGTGCATAGAAATTACGTTTATATTACTATATCTATTTATTCATACTATATATAACCTGTAAACATATGAATTATATAAGAAATCACCAATGAACTTATAAATAAATATATATAGTATGTATTTATATGATATACGAATAAAAACACACACGTGCACACACACAAATACACACATAAACACAGATACATACAAACGTGCACACAAAAACGCAAATTCCCACAACAACACACTGACACAAACACATTATCTCTCTCTCTCTCTCGCTCTCTCTCTGTCTCTCTCTCTCTCTCTCTCTCGCTCTCTCTCTGTCTCTCTCTCTCTCTCTCTCTCTCTCTCTCTCTCTCTCTCTCTATATATATATATATATATATATATATATATATATATATA
>NC_091555.1:35441565-35449065 GCF_042767895.1 Penaeus vannamei
GTTTCTATGTTCAATATAAAACTACAGTCAACAGAGGAATGAATTCATTCCCACGCCCAAGATTTTAGACCGTTTGGTTACGCTACCCAAAATACATTGATGTAATAACTTGGTAAATGAGGAATCTGTATAACACACACACCTACCCCCCCCCCCCACACACACACAAACACACATGTATATGTATCATATATAATATATATATTATATACAATATATATACATGTGTATATATATACAAACATATACATGTATGTGTGCATAAGTTTTTTTGTCGCATGCCCGATACTCCAAACAGTGTGATACACTATATTCTCACATTAGTGGAATATGTTGGAAAAGTGTTTGCCCCTTTCTTGATACAGTTTGATGCACTCCGGCCATACATCCTCATCTACAACCATACATATATATATGTGTGTATACATATACATATACATATATATGTATATATATTTATATAAACATAAATATATATGAATGTGATATATATATATATATATATATATATATATATATATATATACATATATATACATATATATTTGTGTGTGTGTGTGTGTGTGTGTGTATTCATATGTTTATATACATACATACATAGGCCTTTTTTTGTAGCATCCCCGATACTCCAACCGGTTTGATACACTTTGATACACGTTTGCCCTATTCTCGCACATCAGTGGAATCTGTTGAAACATCTTTTTTTATTTCTAACAAAGTGTTTGCCTTGTCATGATACACTTTGATACACTCCAGCCATTCAATTAAAGCGCAATATTTTCCGGACCTATTTCTTACAGTATTAGATAGGAATTTGTAGTTTCAGTAATTTCGAATTGTATTATAAGTTTCTTGATACAATACTTTATTTCAAAGGTGCGTAAAACTTTTTTGTCTTTTTAGTTGTGCATCAAATACATGTTTATTCGATATGGGTAAGATTTAAAGTCAATCGCTGGAACGAGATGGTAAGAATTTTCAACGTGTCCGAACCATATGACGTGGTATTGACATCGGTGGGATGAATGTTTCCAAAATCATTCTGTAACTCTACACTATAACCTTACAGGCTCAAGAATATCACAGAATGACCTGTGTATATTGATCTGTTGATATAATTCAAGCAAAAAGACTAATAAACACCTTTGATTATTAGAATTACTTCGTCTGATTCGGACACGGAGTTCACTCATAGTGGATACAATAAGATGCAAAACCTCATGCAACTTACAATTTTCATATGAAGAACAATGTATGTAATAAGAGAAAAGATGCTGAATGAATCTGAGAAATTCATTTGAAAGCTTCCACAGTCATGCGTAAAAGTTAAGTACTTTTTTCATTTTATTTGACGTTTCTACAATATTTTGCTGCGTCTTAAGTACTTTTATGTTTTTATTGCCTTTTCCTGTGTGAAATAATAATAAAGAAATGATAATAATATAACTTTTTTAAGAACTTTGTATGTCAGGACAAACTTCAGTACTATGGTGTTCTGTAGCGACCATGATACAACATCAGACGTGTTTCAGAGTGTTTGGGGTTTCGAGATGCTTCAAAAAAGGCCACACACACACACACACACACACACACACACACACACACACACACACACACACACACACACACACACACACACACACACACACACACACACACACACACACACACATTCATAAAAATGTGCATTTGTGTGCGTGTGCCTGTGCATAACTGCATATGTATTTAAGTATATAATGAAAAAGCATAAAAAGCAAAAGAACAGTAAAAGCAAGAAAATGAGAGCGAAACAGTGTGAACAGCGAAACATTTCCTGGGCGAGCATGGCCGAGAAACCGGGCAAACAAACTTTAGCAAAGAGTGAGAAAATGTGTAGCGGAAAATGATGTACCACAAAGACTAGTATTGTCAATGAAAATTTTACTTATTCATGAGAGATGTTGCCCGACATTTGCTCTGTGCTGTAAATGTTGCTGGCGCTGAAAATATTCAGTATTCATTTATCATCACCATTGTTACCCTCCTTAACCTCCTGCTCATGATGATGGTGATGATGATGATGATGATGATGATGATGATGATGGTGATGATGATGATGGTGATGATGATGATGATGATGATGATGATGATGATAATGATAATGATAATGATAATGATAATGATAATGATAATGATAATGATAATGATAATGATAATGATGATGATGATGATGATGATGATGATGATGATGATGATGATGATGATGATGATGATGATGATGATAATGATAATGATAATGATAATGATAATGATAATAATGATGATTGATGATGATGATGATGATGATGATGTTTCTACATATAAATCCCAATTGTTTCCTGTACAGTAAAAGATGCACAAATATACAGTAACAATCTATATCGTTTGTCACATTTTTACAAACTTATCTGTGTCAAAAAAAAAAAAAAAAAAAAAATGAAAAGTATTTTTGAAAAGCAATAAATAGTTGTCCATGACTAAACACTGGTTGAAGAAGGAACACATACAATACCAAATGCTGAGAATTATGAAAATAATGCTAATAATAATAATGATAATAATAGTAATAACTAAGTACTTTTGAAAAGCAATAAATTGTTACCCATGCCATAACACTGGTTCAGGAAGGAACATATACACTATCAAATGCTGAGAATTATGAAAATGATAATAATAATAATAATGATAATAATAATAATGCTAATAATGCTAATACTAATGCTAATAATAATAATAATAATAATAATAATAATAATAATAATAATAATAATAATAATAATAATAATAATAATAATGATAATAATGATAATAATAATAATAATAATAATAATAATAACTACCCTAACAATAATAGGATTTGATTGATTCGTAACATGAGGCCTGTACGTGTGTGTGTGTCTGTGTTTGTGTTTGTATGTGTGTGTGTGTGTGTGTGTGTGTGTGTGTGTGTGTGTGTGTGTGTGTGAGAGAGAGAGAGAGAGAGAGAGAGAGAGAGAGAGATAGAGAGACTCAGAGAGACTCTTCATTGGTTATGTTGTCAACTGTCACTCCATAATACTTCAAAATGAAGCCACGTATACATTTTAGTCCCGTGGAATATCGTTTTGAAATAAGATTTGTGCCGTAATGCACTTCGAGTCAGTAATCACATGAAATATGTTTCTGGAATGCTTTAATACCGCAGTTGCATGTAATATGATTACGGAATGCCATAACAAACGAAACGAACAAGCGGACGGACAGACGAACAAACGAAACAAGCACAAGTATAATATAGGCAATAATAATCCTAAGAATGATACCATGAATCTTTTTTCTCTTAGTCCCCTCTCCCTCCCCCCCCCCCTTTCTTCGTAGTCCCATTCCTTCTCTCCCATCCTTTCCCCTCCTCCTCCTACTTATTATATTGATGATTATAATAATAATAGTATTAATAAGAATAAGATAACAATTGTGAAAAAAGATAATGTTAATTTTAGAAAGAGTACGAATAGGAATACATATTCAAAATAAGAGATATATTTAGCCGGTTTCGAATGTCTTCATCAGAAATACATAATAATTATGATGATAATAACAATATGAAGCACGATGGTATAAATAATGATAACACAACAACTATTTTGCACAATTGTTATAAAACAAGATCCGAGCCATTCACCTCCACCCTTCCCCCCCAAATGGCATTTCGAAATCAGACTGACATGTTTTCAAGGTTTCCCCCTCCTGGGTAAACCCCTTTTCCAAGCTAAAGTAAATTCGTTCATTAGGTCAGTACCTGTCGGCTGTAGTAAGCGACTAGGTGGAAGTTCTCCACGTATTTTCGAAATAGAAATTCTATTTTATAGTTCACTTCGCTCTGTCGCTGCTGGACTCTCAGATGATACTGGGCTAAGATATTTAGTTTTATATAGACACACATAAATACACATACACACACACACACACAAATACACACAAGCAGTATATGTATAAATAAGTATTTAAATATCTATCTAATCATATGTATATATCTACATATATATATATATATATATATATATATATATATATATATATATATATATATTTATATATATATTATTTGTAAAACAAATATTATATTAAATATATAATTTACTAAATATATATTGCATTAAATATATAATTTAGTGCATTTTACAATGAAAGAAAGTTGAGTAGAATAAAGTTCAAGTTATCGTTGGTGTGGCCCTCTGACACATTTCAGGTTTCTCATGTGGCCCCTTGTAAAAAGATGCCCAAATAAACAGTAACAAACATCATTTGTCACATTTTTACAAACTTACTTATCTGTGTCCAAAAAAGCTGTCTCTGCATTTTTAAAAAGAAATAAATTATTATATGTATATTATAGCACACTGCATAGTCCTGTGACCATCGCGGACCCCGTGGTATGCACCCATATGGTCTGCGAGTGCAGGACTATGCAGTATGCTATATTGTAAGAACCCATGCAATCAATAACATCCCTATCGGCAACTGAGCAACTTTTTCTGCACTTGTGAGAACCTTATTAGGAAACCCAAAAGGATGCACATTTCCTTGTTGCTCCTGCATTAAAACGGCATATAGCCCAACATTCGAAACACCTGTATGGAGAATGAATGGGAGAATGCGATAAACAATTTTTCAACTTTCTAACGCGTTGACCTGCTCCTGGTCCCTGCGCCAGGGGACATCTTTCTTGAGAAGGTATGTCAAAGGGGCAGCGATCTTCCCACAATTCTTGATGAACTGCCTCTAGAGACCTGCAAACCCCAGAAACGATTACCCGTATTACATCAGTGGGGATGGGGAACATACAGATGGGTTTGACCTTGGCCTCGTTAGGAGCAATAACTGCAGCACTAATCGAGTGATCAAGGAAATCCAAGCGTGACTGGAAGAACTTGCAAACCCGCTTCCGAGAGTCGCTGAAACACACTACGGAAGCGCAGTTCGTGGTCCCTGATCAAAGGTGAACAAACCAAAATGTGGTCTAAGTAGACTAGCACCTGATCAGTAATTAAACCCTGAAGGACGAGACCTATAAGGCGACTAAACGTCAGAGGAAAATTCCTGAGGCCCATAGGTGATACAAAAAACTCAAAGTGACCAACATGCGTTGAAAATGCAGTGTACAATCTGCTGTCCTATGCCAGGGAGGCCTGAAGAAAACCTTTCGCCAGATCAATTGAGGAGAAAATCTTAGTCTCCAGCAATGTCTTGCACGAGTTGGTAAAGGTTAGAAATAAGAAAAGGTGACAGAACAGTCACCTTGTTCAGACGCCGATAATCACACATAGGACAAAAACCATGATGACGCTTCAGCGCAAGCAGCATTAGCACTGACCATGAGCTAGTCGAGGGTTGGGTTAGCCCTTGCTGCAGCATACCACCTACTTCATCCGCTAGAATCTGGCGCCTGCTGTGCGGGATTTTGTATGCCGGAATATACACAGGTTTAGCCCCAGGCTCTAGAGTGACATAGTCAATCATATAATGGACGGTCCTCAGACTCTCGTTTAACCCCTGAATGGATTACTGTGTTCTCGATATCAGCAAATTGGTCCACAGAAACATTAGATCCTGAGAATTTTGATGCTACATTATATATCGTAGAAACTATCCATGTATTCATATATGAGCCGCCATAATGAGAATGAGGTCAGAGGAGGCTCATAGAGTGAAGGAGAAAATGATGCTTGTGAGGGGAGAGAAAGAGGGTGATGAGATGGTGAGAGAGAAGATGAGCAAGAAGGTGATTCAGAATCTTTAGTGGGGAACCTAACGAAGTCTGAAGAGAATTTACAACAAACGACATATTTTCAGATGGAGGAGAGCTTATGAATAAATATAGAAGATATAAAAAGAATTAACGACAGAACACCAAAATTTCAGACTCCCAAATCCCTATGGACCCAAGCACTAGTACACCTGTGTAAAAGACTGTGTAAAAGTAGCACACAAATGGGGGACATGGAAATAAGAAAAATGAACCTTGTGTAGTTACTTGGTCCTGTAGACTGCTGATGACGAACTCGAGCGGAGGCAGGAACGTGAGTTCTGACAACAGATGCCACCAGCTACTACTATAGTCCTACTATACTGTATGGCAGGACCACATAAAACATGGGTCACAATGTAAGGTTTGATGTGCGAGGTGATATCTTGGTAGCGTGTCAAGGACAGCTTTGCTATGGGTGATATCAGGAAGGTCCAAGTAGAGTACTGGATTGATTTTGTCTCGAAGGGTAGTGCAAAGGGAACTAAGAGCAAGGTCAGACCGGATCAGCCTAATATCCGACCACGGCCGCCTTGGTGGCATACATGCGGGAGTATATTTAGAACCATGCCATGCAGTCTATACCACGTGCATGAATATGGTATGACATTGATAGTGACTTGCATATCACTTGGCCGAGCGATATAGCATAGGGAATAATTTTTGCAGTTTAACCCGTGATGTCTCGGGAAATACCCCAGACGTTTTGAGCTCATGACCATCTTTTATAGAGGTGGAACCCATCACCTGGTCGATACTGATACACTGATACCGCCCGAACAGTGAGGTTTGAAGAGAGCATATTTCTCTTTATGTCAAAATGCCTTGCATATAATTACTTCAGATATTTGGATACTTGTATTGCTGTTGCTACATGTTCATCTGTGTATATGTGTATATATATACACATACACAGCTGATGCCGGTAGCGAGAATAGCCCCCTTTTCCGGGACTTTGCAAGATCTCAGAAATTGAGGTACCAGTGCCCTGATCCACATCAGTGGACATGGTACGGTGATATGGGTAATGCAGCCAAGGAGATCAACCACATACTCGTTAGCACTCATTGGAGCATCCTCCAGAATTGCAGGGTGTATAGGAGTGCAGAGTGGTACCCATAGATTGGTTGTGGCTACCCTTCGAGTCCACTTCAAAACTCCCCTGCGGTATAATGACCACCCCAGGGTGTTTCATTTGGACATGCTGAGGGAGAGGGAGTGTACCCATGGGTCTGCTGAGGTAATCTCTAGACGTTTCACAGTGCTCGACAATCTGATGGACCCTGTACTTTTGTGGGACACTTGATACAACTCAAGAATTGATTAGTGAGAGCAACACAATTTTATCTCATGGGAGACACTGGACACCACAGAAGCTTGTCATACAGATTGTCTGACAACGGATCGGGATTTGCACTAATCTCAAGTGCACAGAACTTAGTTGCTGTTAAGAAGAGACAACTAACAGTTTGTTAGGAATCTTGCAGAGGAGTTCAAAGGCCATTTCTTAGTAAATGACCTTCGTCCTGCATACCAAGCCATGAGAAAACTGAACTGCAAGCCCTCTGCACAGGTGACAGCGGTTTGCTTAGTAAGTCTCAGATCCTGTAGCGGTGCAGGAGCGTTGGGCAGTATTTTGAGCAGTTGTACCAGGTTGACCCACCAACATCAGAGATCCTGATGCCAGACCCACCCAT
>NC_091555.1:35454065-35459065 GCF_042767895.1 Penaeus vannamei
ATTATAATAATAAAGATAATAAAATAATGATAATAGAAATAATGATATTAACAATAATAAAATGATGATAGACATAATAATAACAACAACAACAATAATAATAATAATAATAATAATAATAATAATAATAATAATAACAAAAATGATAATGATAATAATAATGATTATAGTTATAATTTTAAGAATATAAATAATCATAAAAATAATGATGGTCATAATCGAATATTTAATAACAATAACGGTAATTATTATTATGATTAATTTATTGTTATTATAATCATTATTGTCATTATTACCACCACCATTATCACAATCATCAGCACTATAATTATTTGCATAATTATTACTAGTATGTGTGTGTGTGTGTGTGTGACAGTGTATGTGCGTGTACGTGTTTGTTTGTGTGTGTGTGTGTGTGTTAGCGTGTGTGTGTGTGTTTGTTTTCGTGCGTGCGAGCGTGCGCGCGCGCGCGCGCGTGTGTGTGTGTGTGTGTGTGTGTGTGTGTTTGAGCGCACACGTGCTTGTGTTTGTGTAAGCGCGATAGGGTGTGAAAGTTATGCCTCTCAAGGAGCTTCAGCTAAAATGAACTTAAGATTCTTATTTAGATAAAACGGTAGATTAAAAAGGGGAAAAAAACAGACAATATTACTTTTACGCCATAAGTGTTAAAAGAATTAATAAATAATAATAAAATCCGCCTCACGCTTTTGCCCAAAACCTGACGAGAAACAAAAGGGTGAAAATCAAATAGAAAAACACGAAAGTTATGGCCACTAAAAAAAAAAGAAGAAAAAAAGGGACAATAATTTACAACACAAAGAGGAAATGACTCAAGCGTAAACATATTAAAAGAAAATGAATCATAAGGAGAGAGAGAGAGGGGGGGAGGGGCGGGAGTGAGGGAGAGAGCGAGAGAGAGGAAGAGGGGACGAGAGAGAGAGAGAGAGGGGGGGGGGGGGGGGTGAGGGAGGGAGAAAGAGAGAGGGTGAGAGAGGGGAGGGGGAGAGAAATAAATAGCGAGACAGAGAATGAAAGAAGAAACAACGAGTGAAAGAGGGGGAAGGGGGGAGAGTGAGGGAGGGAGAGAGGGAAAAGAGAAAGAGAGAGAGAGAGACAGACAGACAGACAGACAGACAGTCAGACAGAGTGAGAGAGAGAGAGAGAGAGAGAGAGACAAAGAGAGAGAGAGAGAGAAATCCAAAGTTAGATGCAGACGAAAAAGAAATAATGATGTTGATTATCGCAGTAAAATAAAAAACGACGAAGAAGAAAAAAGAGAGAAGGAAAGTAAATTAGAGGAAGAATAATCGAGCAAGAAAGGGAGAGAGAAGAAAAAAGAACAAGAAAAAGAACAAGAAATGAAAGAAAAAGAAAAATAACACACGTATAAAATGAAGAAAGAACAAGAACAATAATAACCCTAATAAGAACAAAACATACAATAGAGAAAAGGGAAAAAAAGGAAAAAGAAAACCGAGAAAAAAGAAAAGCAAAGAATATAGACCGACGGACGAAGACACCCGGTCGATACCTAATGACTCGCTAGCTGGGAACGAGTGCCAGGCTTATTGGTACGAGTGCCGTGTACAGAGGAGATGTGCAAACTCCTGATTTCACTTTCCATCCTTAGCTGTAAATAAGCACCAGTTTTTTTTTTTGTTTTTTTTTTGGTAAGGAGTTTGGAGGTGGGATGTTTTAGGAGAGGGAGGGGGAAGGAGGGAGATGAAAGAGGGAATGGAGGGAGGGCGAAAAGGGGATGAGAGAGGCAAGGGAGGGAGGGAAGGAGAGGAGTGAGTGAGAAGTTTATAGAGAGCTAAAGTTCATGGAGAGTGGTAAACAGAATGTCAGAGAGTGAGAGAAGGAGAGAGAGAGAGAAAGAGAGAGAGAGAGAGAGAGAGAGAGAGAGAGAGAGAGAGAGAGAGAGAGAGAGAGAGAGAGAGAGAGAGAGAGAGAGAGAGAGACGTGGGGGGGTGGGGGAGTGAGTGAATGAATGAGGGAGGGAGGGAGGGAGGGAGGCAGAGAGAGAGAGAGAGAGAGAGAGAGAGAGAGAGAGAGAGGCAGGTGGAGAGAGGGAGGAAAGGAGGGAGCGAGAGAAAGTGAGGGAGAGAGAGAGAGAGAGAGAGAGAGAGACAGAGACAGACAGACAGACAGACAACAGAGAATGAAAAGACAGGAAAGGTGACAAATGCCCA
Organism: Penaeus vannamei; assembly: GCF_042767895.1. Taxonomy (NCBI): domain Eukaryota; kingdom Metazoa; phylum Arthropoda; class Malacostraca; order Decapoda; family Penaeidae; genus Penaeus; species Penaeus vannamei. The sequence continues at coordinate 35,456,258 of NC_091555.1, forward strand.
GACAGATCGACAGACAAACGATCAGGGAGAGAAACAAACTGACATCCTTAGTATGATGATACAAACAGACCAGAAAATTCTCCTGCTTGAAATTAATGTACCCGAAATTATTTTGATGTGCCCCTTATAAAACATCAAGAAGAACGACATATTTAGTAAATTGACACGGTCCGAAATGAGAAAATTTCCCACATCTTGAAATGAAACACTCAACCTACTAAACAGACCACATTACAAATTCTAGCAGTTACTACCAGAACCAACTTTTTGAAAAATGAATTACGTTAGCACACTCTAGAGACCCTCGAAATTACATTTCAATTGAAATGTCGTTCTCTACAATGCCAATAGCAAGTTGGGCAAACCTTAATGGCAGATATTCAATTACTTGTTTAAATTGTAGGGATCAAGGGTACTTCAAATGAGAATATTATAATTTAAAAAGTTTTGAATCAATTTTGTTTTAGGTGTATGAATCAAATACACCGAAGCATACGCACTCACTCACATATATGTATATCATCATGCGAGTTGTGATGTCTTTCGTAAAGCTATAGATCCTCTGAATCTCCTTTTTGTGTGTTAAATCAATTGTTAATATATACATAAATAAATATATTTATCTATTTATATATATACCTACCTACATGCATATGTATATATTTTTTTAAACGATCGGAATTTCGCCGTTGACAGAACACTTGACAATAAGACTAGCTAGTTTCACTGTTGTAATATCACCGCAATCTTTTGTGACGCCCATTTAATGTTTACTTTTTTTGTCCATGTCTGATCTTTGGAGCTATATAGATCCCTTTAAGTCTTCCACGACTTAAATGACTTCATTTTTGATATATGTGATGTTTCCCCGTTTCCAAATCTCTCTCTCTCTCTCTCTCTCTCTCTCTCTCTCTCTCTCTCTCTCTCTCTCTCTCTCTCTCTCTCTCTCTCTCTCTCTCTCTCTCTCTCTCTCTATATATATATATATATATATATATATATATATATATATATTATGTTATATATATATATATATATATATATATATATATATATATATATATATATATATGTATATATATATGATGTTATAAATATATATATATATATATATATATATATATATATATATATATATATATATATATATATATATATATATATATATATATATATATATATGTATATATATGATGTTATATATATATATATATATATATATATATATATATATATATATATATATATATATATATATATATATATATATGTGTGTGTGTGTGTGTGTGTGTGTGTGTGTGTGTGTGTGTGTGTGTGTATGTGTGTGTGTGTGTGTGTGTGTGTGTGTGTGTGTGTGTCTGTGTGTGAGTGTGTGTACGTGTGTGTGTGTGTGTGTATGTTTGAATATGTTATTTATATGTCTCTTTCGAATTTCTATACATACTTTATTGAAGCACAGTAGCCTTAAAAAAAAAAGCAAAAAGGCGAACGACTTACCAACACATTTTATGAACTTGGCCACATATTGACTGCAGCATAAAAGGGGCAGCTGCTTTTAATAGCTGTCCACCCAATAACGCCTGCTAATGCCACTCATAATATTCTAATAGATAATATATAGAACAGAAAAGGCTTTGAAGGGTTAACGCTATTTTGAAAATATATCAAATCAGACACAATGTATTATAAGGAGGCATTTCCTCGTAATTACTTTATTTCACGCTTCCAGGTCCAGGAGAAGATACATGACCATGAGAGCTTGAACCTTTTCTCGAAGCGACTGACTATTTTGATTATATACGTACGTACGCACATACATGCATACATACATAAATACGTACAAATAAGCATACATACATGCGTACATGCATATATGCATACCTGCATGCATACATTACATACATGCATACATACATTCATACATACATATATGCATTTAGACAGACATAGAGACAGATATCCATCTTCGTTTTACTATATACACATGCTAGATACTGTAGATATTAAATAGTTATATATCAGATGCATTTACACGCACACACTAGATAGATAGATAGATATAAAGAACAATGCACATACAAAGACAGACAGAGATAGACCTAGAAAATTACCGTACGAAAGGAAATATTAAATATAAGAAGAAGAGGAAGAAAAGAAAACGGATGACAAAGAAGAACTCATCAACACGATTTAAATTTTCCTCTGAAATCCAACATGCTCGTGTACTATGTCTTGCAATGTAGCGACGAAATATATCCTCGTCTATTTTTTTTGTTCATCATAAAAACTGGTATCTCTCTCGCATCTAAAGTCCTCAAAGGAGCAACGGCGAATATAAAGAATATCAAAGTGAAATTAGCAGTTATTTGAAGCCAGGAAAACGCCTCCACGACCTTTCTCGGAAGCTGGGCATTAGCGCGTGGCATGTGTGCTCAGCGACAGAGACTGTGCATAATACTCACATTGACTTGCATGGGAAGCCGAAGGGAGTTGTGGTTTAGGTGGCAGGGAGAAGGCAGCAGGGAGGCCGTGGCAGGGAGGTGGCACCATGGAGGCCGTGGCTGGGAGGTGGCACCATGGAGGCCGTGGCAGGGAGGTGGTAGTGGCATGTACGCGGTGATAGGGAGACGGTGGCAAATGAGGCTGTGGCAAGAAGGTGCTTAGGAGGTGGTGATAGAGAGGTGGTTGCAAAGAGGTTGTAGTAGACAAGGTCTATATAAATACTTATATAGACCTTGGTGGCAGGGAGGCGGTGGGAGGGGTGTAGTTGGGAGGCGGTGGCAAGGAGGTGACGTCAAGAAGCTGGCG
>NC_091555.1:35494491-35496991 GCF_042767895.1 Penaeus vannamei
TATATATATATATATATACATATACATATACATACATATGTATGTGTGTATGTGTGTATGCACTTCTTCATTTATTCATATTTTAGCAAGGGATACGTTTTCCAACAACCGAAGCGGAGAAGACAGAAGAAGACAGGATGGCGGAAGCTGGTTTGTTAAGCAAGAAGACTAGACGTTTTAAATCTTTTACCTTTTCGGAACCTACAGCTGTATTTACATGTAAGTGGATTTGCATATAGATTGGCTAAATGAAACCATTTGCAACTGAAGTGAAATAGGTCGCAGCTGTCGTCTTAATTACTCAACAAAGGAGCTTGGAGTGTCACAGATGTTTATCTAATCGATGGAATGTCGATCTCTGCTCTCATTCTCTCTCCCCCCCCCCTCTCTCTCTCTCTCTCTCTCTCTCTCTCTCTCTCTCTCTCTCTCTCTCTCTCTCTCTCTCTCTCTCTCTCTCTCTCTCTCTCATTCTGTCTCTCTCTTTCTCCTCTCCCTCTCTCTTTTTGTCTCTTTTCTCCTTCTCTCTCTCTCTATCTCTTTCTCCCTCTCTCTTTCCTTTCTCCATCTCTCTCTTTCTCTTATGTCGATCTGTGCTCTCATTCTCTCTCTCTCTCTCTCTCTCTCTCTCTCTCTCTCTCTCTCTCTCTCTCTCTCTCTCTCTCTCTCTCTCTCTCTCTCTCTCTCTCTCTCTCTCTCTCTCTCTCTCTCTCTCTCTCTCTCTCTCTCTCTCTCTCTCTCTCTCTCTCTCTCCCTCTCTCTCTCTTTCTCTCTCTCTCTCTGCGTAACGTTATTCATTTATTTATTCTTTTCTTAGACGTTTATTGTATCAAACTGGACAGATTTTATTCCATCACAATTATTAAAACATTTCAAATACCTTCTGATTCTACTCAACTATGGAAAGATAAATTAGTATTCAAAGCATGCAATGGAAATTATTTCCTTAGCGATTAACAAAATTTGACGTATTAAGGCAGAAATCCTCATTTGTATCAAATTCTAGTTAATAATCAAATATCACGGTTATATGTTTTCAATTCACGGAACTAGCAATTACACAAACAGATGCACTGATTCACAATTGTATTTACCGATACAAATACAAGTAATACTGATGAAAAATGTTTCTTTGATACGAAATGAGAGACAACACATTCTAACTCTTGGAAATCGATCGAGTGACCGACCGGCCTCGGAACAGCGATGTAAAGAAGGCCCGGACTGAGTGGCAAGAGGCCCTGAAGCCTGTTGACCATCAGCCCCGAGAGTGCTTGAACTGAATTCACATAAGATGTCCGGCTGTTCTCTAAGCCCCATTGAGTGAATCCCAAAAATGTGTTTTGTGACTCGGATTCTCCACCTCGCTTTTTCGGGTTGATTCATGCGACAAGGTTGACGTGACCCGGGACCTTTAAAAGCAGGAGAAGCAACAGAAGGCTTCGACGTCTAGAATGAAGAAAGAGAGTAAGAAAGAGGAGGAAGAAGAAAAAGAAGGGGGATAAGAAGAAGAAATAAAAACAAACAAACCCGGATCAGCCTGTCACAATATACATATTCGCTGGACTAATGATGTTGATTACATTTCGAACTTTTTTCCGAATCTTTATAACAGCGTACCTATTGGCTAATCAGCACGTGGGATCTCGCCAAGCACACATTCCGCGAAGAAATAATCGCACTAAATTTACACTCCCAGGCGAATAAGTCTTCCCAGCCTTCCAATACAAAAGCCTTCCGTGATCTCTGCCTCGGACTAGTAGAGTGATTTACGGACTCCAAACTTTGCGACCTTGGCGTCTGCTGACATTACCGAACCAAATCCCCTGCCGTTATATCTTTTTATCACATATTGACTGTTAAGCAAATTGCCAGATTATATGGATTTAAAAAAAATCTGCGTTCGGCAACCCTACGGATTGTGCTTTTGTCATGCCATTTAGACCGTAAAAAAAGATGGATTTATGCTGACTGTGTAATTTCTCTGCAACATTGTGTATTGATTGACAGGTTTGTTAACTGTCTTTAGTCACACAATTACAGTAACTTCATATATCTTGCTGATAGGAATAAATTGGCTTTAAATAAGGCTGACTTTCATATACTTTCTCTATTTTCTGTTTAGTTTACGAATGTAAGCTGGCTAATGATAAAGGTTTAAATAATCCCGTGTGATATTTTTATCATGCTTGGTACAATGGTTTAGAATGTACTGCAATGCTAAATCCTGTGATGTAGCAACACATCAGATTAAATCACCCAAAAATAAAATGAAAATGTGTTCGCTGCGTTGCCAAGAGGGAAGAAAGGAACAAAACATTACATCCAGGCAACTATTTCAGGAATGGAATATAGACGTTGACTGCGTATTTGGTTTGACAGCAGTCACGTGGGGACACAAGTAAAAGGTGAGCAGTGCACGCACGCACACGCACACACACAGATACACAAACACACACGCACGCACCCACGCTCACACACGCGCACGCACGAACGCACGTAT
>NC_091555.1:35519491-35526991 GCF_042767895.1 Penaeus vannamei
GAAGGATGTGGGAAGCGAGGAGGCTGTCGGCAGGAGAGAAACCGCTGTTCAAGTTGAAATTGGGCAGCAGCTTAATCAGAGAAGATTCCACCAGTCTGCGAGCATGGACATCAGCGGAAGGGAAGAGAATGCGTGCTGCTTTCCAGTCCATCTGATGGCCAGTGTCCCACTGATGGCAGAAGAGGGCGTTGTTGCTATGCCCCCTGGATACAGCGTACTTATGCTGAGACAGACGCTTAGTAAGATTGGCCTTAGTAAGCCTGTTTCACTGCTTATCACAGGAGGCACACGGAACAGCATAAGTGCCCACCTTCGAGGGAGGGCAGGCGTGAACCAGGTTACGACGGAGAGTATTCACCTGGCGAAAGGAGAGTCTGCAGTTGAGAGACGGCAGGGGCCGACGGAGGGAGTAGATCTCCTCAGTGTAAGGCAGGCTGAGGACAGACAGGTGAGGAGACTCATTGGGAGGGGAGTCATGGTAGAAGGTACGCCGCGCCCTGGATAACGCGAGGACATGGCGAGGATAGCCCAATTTGGAGAACGAACGACGAAGGAAGTCAATCTCTCCATCCAGGTACTGGGGGTCACAGATGCGGAGGGCACGAAGAAACAGCGAGGTGGCAACCCCTCTCTTCACATGCACTGGATGGTACGAGAAGTGTATGTACATACCACTGTGCATAGGTTTCCTGTATATAGAAAAGGAGAAATGATCATCAGAGCGATGGACAAGTGTCTAAGAAAGGGAGCTTGTCGTCAACCTCCCATTTCACCTTGAAGCGAATGGAAGGAGAGAGAAAATTCAGCTGCGACAGGAAATCAGGAAACAGGGCAGGGTCATGGGCCCAGAGAGCGAAGACGTCGTCGACATATTTCAGCCACATGGAAGGGCGAGTGGAGATGGAAGGGAGGAGCTCCGACTTGAAGAACTCCATGTACAGGTTAGCCAGAACAGGGGAGAGAGGAGAGCCCATGGCAACACCGAACATCTGTGAGTAGAAACGACCCTCAAAGGAGAAGGAATTCGACTCCACACACAGACGAATCAGCTGGAGGAAGATTTCGGTGGGAAGAGGAAGACGAGGATCCTCGGCAGGGAGCTTCCTCTGAAGGAAAGCGAGGACGTCATCTAGCGGGACCTTGGTGAACAGGGAGTCGACATCCAGGCTTAGCATGGACGCCGGCGAGACAACGCGGACACGGGAGATGAAGTCCTGTGAATGGCGAAGGTGAGCAGGAGAGAATGTGCCGAGAAGGGGAGTGAGAGACTTAGCCAGCCAAGCCACCAGAGGGTGCGTCACCGATCCCCGGGAGGAGATGATGGGGCGTAGAGGCACGGCCAGGTTATGGGTTTTAGGAAGCCCATAGAAATGAGGGAGGCGAGGGCTAACGACCTTGAACCTCTGGTAAAGGTTCGCCTCCGGGAAACAGGCTGCAAGCTCTCTCAGACGGTGTAAAGTGGCAGCAATGCGTTCCCGAGGGTCACTGGTCAGGGGGGCATAAGTGGAGGCATCACCTAACAAGTCCTGGGCCTTCTGCAGGTAGGAGGCTCGGTCGAGGACCACCACCGAGTTACCTTTGTCAGAAGGCAAAATGGTGACATCCTCCCTATGCAGGCTGTGAAGGGCCTCACGGTAACGCCTGGGGATGGAAGGGTTGGGGTGAAGGAGGGACTCGAGGGCCGGAAGGAAGGCCCCACGAAGGAGGGAGACATCAGGCAAGGAGTTCCTATGAGCGGAGATGAACCGGTCAAAGGAAGAAATGATGTCAATAGAGGTAAGGGGAAGAGGGCGGAGAGGAAAGGAAAGACCGAAGCCAAGGAGTTGTTGTTGGTGAGGGGTCAAGGACAGGGAAGAAAGGTTCGTAACCGCGTCGGCAAGGGAGAAGCGGGACCAGGGACTACGGGAGGTGAGGTTAGAGAGTTTCTGGGAGAGAAAGCGGGTATGGGTAGTGGTGAGGAACCGGGAAGAATCGTGGGCCATGTCAGCTAAGAGCTGGAAGACATGACCAGGGAGTCGTTCCTTCAGGAGGTCAGAACGAACCCGCGAGCGATAGTAGGAAAGCTCGACATCCCTCTTACCAGCGCGGATCCGTTCAAGGAGGAGGGAACGAGCATTATCAGAAAAAGGAGATCCTCCATCCGAGTGCTTCAAAAGGTTGCCGATCAAGGAAGGGAGCACCTGCTCCTCGAGGCAGTCTCGGAGGAAACGCAGTTGATTCTTCCGTCGGGCCGTGGCGATGCCAGAATCCTCAAAAACGCGAAAGGCAGGAACTAGGTCGGGGAAGGAGGCAAACAGGAACGAGAGAAGATTTCGTTTAACCGTGGGGTCCATGATGCAATGAAAAACACAGTACCGTGTTGATAATATGGAAGAAAAACCCACAATGCACAAACTAAATTTATTGAGGAAAGTGAGACAACAGTTCGGAATCGTCCTCGATTCCATCTTCGGGTCCGAAGAGGCAAGGATAAGGATAAGTCCGATATGCGAAGCTGAGCCTCGCCCGGGCTATAGGGGGAGCCCGGCTTGTGCCGACTAATGTCGACTCGATCAACGTGTGTCAGCGAGTGCTGACGCGACAGAGCTTAGTTCTTACCCACCGTGGTGCACAGCCACAGCAGTAACCTCCGGGCGACAATTGCAACTTCCCACGCCTGGGCGGGGCGCGAACCGCCGACCCCTCGGATGAGAAGCCGACATGTTACCACTGTACTAGCCTGGAGGCTTAAGAGGCAAGGTTCAGTTCAGTTCAATTAGATTTGCAAAGTCATGCTTTGCCCGGGCCTTTTCTCTGGAGTGGCCCGGCCTGTGTTAACTATTTATAGCTAACTCAGATGTTTCCTTTGAACTGCATGCTTATCGCGGTGGCTGGATTACAAGCAAGCGATCCAGCTGCCACAGAGAAAGCATGTTACCAGCCCGGCGGCTGTGGTGGGTGGTCCCTGCCTCAGAAATTGTGTGTGTACACAATTCTGCAAGTAATGTAACAGGGTAGCGTTAGGCTCGCCGCAGTGTTTACATAACCTCCCAGTCTCATTGTTAATAATTTGCCAAGCGCATTGGTAACCTAGTCTTAGTCTGAATAGTATGACTTCGGTACCTCTTTTTGTATTTGGAGGAAGGGCCAGTGGCTGATAGCCTGGGTTTAACGATCATGGAGGATGGGGGCATACCCCTGCCCTTTTCGGCTAGTTTATCAGCAAGCTCGTTCCCTTGTATGCCTATGTGGCTTGGGACCCAGTTTATGATGATTCTTCTACCTTGACTAAGGATTCTTTGGGCTCTGTTTAGTACTGTTGTCAAGAGGTAGATGTTATTTGGGGGCATGCTATGCTGTAATCTGTCAATAGTTGCTCATGAATCTGTATGAATGACAACGTGCCCTCCCCTCAGGGACGTGAGTGTCAATGCTTCCACGATCGCAACCGTTTCAGCCTGAAGCGTTGAGGCATTGTCAGTGACCCTAATGGATGCTGTGGTATCCTTTGTTGCAAAGCCGGCACCTGCAGTATGGTTTATTGGATCCACGGATCCGTGTAGTAAGTTATACTACCCGGAGGAGTTATTTGAACAATGACCCTTTGTGGTTGTGCATTTAGGCTAGGCATGGAATATTGATCTTTTCTCATTGTGAGGTTTAGTATTGAGAATTTGATCATTTCGTTTGCCCACGGCGGGGGTTCTTTGTAATCAGGGTGAGGGGAGTCCATACCCTTGGCAAGCAATGAATCTTTTAGCTGAAAGCGTATCAAAACTCGGGCTGTATGTGTGAGCCAGGAATTGTCTGCAAACAACTGGTAATCTTGTAGGCGTCTGAGAACTCTTTGTCTTAAATAGGAGTTTGTGGGTGCCTGCAGGACCTTGGAAAGGAACTGTGCTGCCATTAGATCAATTCTGGTGTCCATGGACGGTAAATCAGCTTCCATGAGGAGGTTGATGACCTTTGTCCACTTAGGTGCACCTAGAATTATCCTGGCTGCTTCGTTTTGTATTGTTTCCAGTTTTTCTTTTAATGTTGTGCTGGAAGCAATGAGGGCGACAGATGCATAGTCAATAATAGGACGGACAGCATGTACATAGAATGATCTTAGTACTTTGTCTCCTGCTCCTATGTGTCTCTCTGTCATGACTTTCATGACTGACAGTCTTTCCTTGATTCTGTCTAGCAGGTATTGGATCTCCTTTTTGAAAGTGAGTGTGTGTCCTATCCATACACCAAGGTATAGATAGTCCTTCACCCATTCCAGATCCATACCCTGTATAGTGAGTTTTTTGTTTCTGACATTGGTTCTCAGTGCCATTGCTTTGGATTTTGCTGCTGTGATATTTTTAGACCCGTCCTACAACACTCTTCGGACACCAGGTTCAGACAATGCTGAGCTCTAGTAAGGCAGTGATTGCCAGAAGCTATGATTGCCAAGTCATCTGCATAAGAGATGATCTTGCATCCCTCTGGCAGGTGAATGTCGAGTATGTTGGACATGAGGGTATTAAACAGGGCTGGACTAAGAACCCCTCCCTAAGGAGTTCCATTTTCAAGTGGCATGTGCTGTGAGAGGTGGCCTTGAAATCTGACATTTGCTGATCTATTTTTAAAATAGTCAGCTATCCAGGCCAAGAGTCTGCCTTTGACTCCTTTGTGGATTAGGGTCTCTTGAATGGCAAGCGGACTTGCCAGTTCAAAAGCCTTCTCCAGGTCAAGGAAGACAACCACGGCGGGCGAGGTGCAGATTGTACTTAAGAGTGTGGAAATGCTATGAGCAGTGCTCTTACCCCTTGTGAACCTGTGCAGGTGTTCATGGGGGGGACCCGTTTTCCATCGGAGCCTGTTGAGTACCATCTTCTCAGCTGTTTTACCCTGGCAGCTGAGAAGAGAGATGGGACGGTACTTGCCAGGCTCCTTTGGTTTTGGGATGGGAACTATTGTGGCTTGTTTCCAGTTCTGGGGCACCGTGGCTGTTTGCCAGGATTTGTTGATAACCTGCAAGAATGCAAGTTCTCCTGCAAGGCCTAGATGCGAAATGATGGAGTGAGAGATCCCATCAGATCCCGGTGCTGACCCAGAACTGGATTTGTATGATTTTCTTAGTTCCCTAAGAGAGAACAGGGCATCCGTTTCATCAGCTTCGAGTGCCTTGTCTCTTATGAGAGCAAGTCTTTCTGGATTTAAGTTTTGTTTTTCTCTCATCATTGGAGGCAGATTGTTGGTGCTGGTTCTGGCAGAGAACTTAAGCACCAATCTTCGGGGCTTGGCGGTTTGTCGCTTGCCTGACCCGTTTCCACAACTCTGTAAGGCTGGTCTGGTGCCCAAAAGTTTGGCACCATTCCAGCCATTTTTCCTGCTTTACTCTGTTGGCAGTTTCCTTCGCATCCACGACAGCTTCCCTCAACAGGGCCAGATTGTCGGGAGATCTTTGCCGTCGGAAGTTTTTTCTACACATATTAATCCTGTGGTTGACCTCTTTGATCTCGTCATTATAGTACCAGGTGTTTTTGTGAGTTCTGGACCATGGGCGAGTTTTGGGGATGGTTTGTGAGGCTGCCTGGTTTATGGCCTGGATTAGCCTTGCCTCTAGCACATCCACGTTTTCATTATTGTTATTGGGTTCTGTTAGAGGTATCCAATTTTCGCTGTGGGGGCGACTCCTTCCTCTTAGGAAGTCGGGGAGTCTTTTCTTCTTGGTTTTGTTTTTTGTTTTTGCCCCAGACGTAGGTGCCTGGGGGCGCAGGGACAAAGTCAGGTCGCTTTTTGGCTAGCTCCTGCTTTTTAATCACTGCCTGTTTCCTGACAGAGCAAGCCAGGCACCAGGCATGATGCTTTTTGGCACAGTTTGGACACTTGGCTGTTGTGTCCTTCTGGTCATCTTTGTGTGCTTTTATACACACTTCGGTTTCGTGTGCCTCGCTGCATACACCACATTTGGCTTTGGCCTTGCAGTTGGCCTGGTGATGCCCAAATTTCTGGCACGTGAAGCACCTCAAGGGCTCTGGCACATATGTCCTGAGCTTGTATGTGCCCCAGTTACCCAGATCAAGGTTGGTGATTGGGGCTCCCTTGAGGATAACCAGGACTTGCCTGATTGGAGACTTCCTTTTGGTCATGCGGGAAGCCTCCACCACTTGTGGGAGAGATATGATCACCTCCACGTCGAAACCTAGTGGAAAGCCAAGTAGCACCATCTTGGACTTTTTCTCTTGGGAGGTCAGTGGTGAGATACACACCTTTCTCCCGTCTTTTAGCACCTTGATTTCCTGCAGGAAGTTCATGGTGGCTTTGTCTTTGGGGGCAATGATCATGCCCTCATCTCTTGAGATTCGGATTGATAGTCTTACGTTTCTTTCCTTCTCCAATGCCCTTACCAGCTGGTATGCATTGTCGAAGTCTTCAGGTTTTTTTGGTACCTTAAACCGCGTTAGTCGACTTGGTGTGTGCTCTGCCTCTTCTTCAGAGTCAGTTTCCACCCTTCGTCGTTTCACACCTCCCCTTTGCAGGGGTTTAAGGCCTTTAGAAGTGGGGGCAGCTGGTTTGGCTGGTTCAGCTGGAGTCCCTTCTTGACTGAGGGGAGTTCAGGTTTCCCTCAGTCTGGTGTACATGGACAGACTTTGTGTTTGGTGTTTCTGTCTTGTCCTTGCTCGGTTCAGCAGGCCGGACACGTTCGGCCTGCTTTTGTTTTTTCTTTCGCCCCCCTGCAGCCTTGAAAGACCCCAGGGTGAATGCCATGGTCTGATTAATTTTGTGGTCATTTAGAGAGTTGGAAACAGATTGGTCCCCTTTCGGGGATTATCTTTAAACCTACTCTCTGGGTGAAGTCTTAAGAAGGGCCTAAAAAAAAAAAAAAAAAAAAAAAAAAAAAAAAAAAAAGCTCTGATCCCTACACTCGACCCTTCAGCACCACAGGACAGGAGATCCCCCTGGGTGGGCTGAACTCGGAGTTTTGGTGTGGTAAACGTCTGCACCCCAATCCTGCTACAAGGGGGGTGTGATCACGTCACCGCAGCCCAGGCGAATGTTGGAAATCGACGTTTCCCGCAGGCCCAGGCTGCACCAGGAAGTCAAAAGGAGAGGGCAAGAGTTAGGCACCGAAAAGTCGCCCTTGGTGCGTGGCCACAAACTATGTCCAGGGCCAGAGGGTCCAGACCTGGTTTGTAACCTCGCTCTCCAAGGGAGCGGTAGTGGGGCACTTACTACAAGAGAAGGCCTGGCCAATTGTCGCAGCGAACCACGAGAAATTGGCGGAGCTCTCTGTGTAGTTTGTTGTCAAAGAGTATCAAAATCAAGTTCAAGTCTGGTGGCTTTTGCTCTGGAGGATCACGCCAAGTGGGTGACAATAATGCCTCGCCAATTGGGTGATCTCTCTCTGTACACCACAGGGGAGAGGGCCTGTGAAGTGTGTGAAGAGGCAAGGGAGAGTAAGCGGTATAAGAAGGAAAGGAGGAGAAGCACTCGGGAACCACGGGGCTGGAGAGGACAGGAGAACGGAAGCGAAGGGAGGTCAGG
>NC_091555.1:35559491-35565677 GCF_042767895.1 Penaeus vannamei
CTCATCCAAGTAATATATATCATCCACGCACGCACGTACACAGTGTGTGTGTCTGTAGAGAGATAGAGATAGAGAGAGAGAGAGAGAGAGAGAGAGAGAGAGAGAGAGAGAGAGAGAGAGAGAGAGAGAGAGAGAGAGAGAGAGAGAGAGAAAAGTTTCTGCATTTTTTCCGATATGGTAATTTCTGGGTTCATGCACTGGATAATGCATTTCCTGTGCTTGCTTACTCTCAGTTGTGAAAACACATGCATATATGAACACAGCCCTGTCCTACACAGATATATTTGTATATATAAGCACACAGGCACAAACAAACACACAGACAGAGATACACAAGCATACAGTTTTTACATGGATAATCATATCATGTCTTTTCAACACTCATTTACAACAGTGATGAAAACAAGACTATTATGAACTGTTTTTTCCATGAACGTGCCGCTGGAATTTTAACACACTTTGTTGTTTTTGCGTGTGTGTGTCTTAGGAAAGAGTATTAAGCCAATATTGAGTGTCTTGTATCATTACGAAAATTCATTTGGCACAAAAAAAAAAACAAGTTTCGCTTTATTTGTATAAAAATAAGTAAAGCGAAATAAGCCCTGAAATTACCGCCCACCCTCTCTCTCTGTCAGTTTTTCTCTCCCTTCCTCTCGAAATAGCCTTCCATTGTATATCAAATTAATAAAGTAGCAGATAAAGGCCCAATAACCAGGAACTCCACGCACAAAAGAACGTACTATAGACAGTTAACAACATAAATCAATACATGCAAATGTTTTGGCATGACAGCAAAACTAATAAAGTCTATGCGTTCATTTTTCAGCGACTTTTGACGTCACTTTCGAAAAATGATGCTCCATTTCGTTCAGGATCAGATAGATACCTTTCGCTAGATTATGGAAAACTATTTGTTAGCGCCACATTTCTGGCACAAAGGTTAGCATAAATCTTAAAGGTTATTTTCAGATTTCTTAAATTCTCAATAGCTGTTCATGTAAATTTCGCATCACACACACACACACACACAACCAAACATACGCACGTATACACTGACACACTCTTACAGCATTTGCAATAATCTAACGATATCTGTCTGTGTACTCATTTATCTACCCATTTATATTCATTAATTTACCTGTCTAACTGTTTATCATGTATCTATTTTTTTTCGTATAAGTCTACCTCTCTAATATCAATCGTTATATGATGCATTTACTTATCTTTCCACAAAGGGATCAGCAGGAAATAATATCAAAATACATACTAGATTTTTCAAGCCTAAATAAAATAGGTGGAAATGTATACTAGTTCGTTTTTCTGACCACATAAAATGACACCATAAAATATATCACAGTGTGAATCATTACTAATATTACTATTAATAATTATCGGCGATACTAGATTTTTGAAGCTGCTCGCAGAAGGCTATCTTCCGCCTAACTGTGAAATAACTCCACATAAACTACACAAACATGTACATAATACATTATAACCCCTGGTTATACTACATGGATATTAAAACGACTCCCCCCCCCCTAAAAATCATATTATCCTTTCTTCATTTTCAAGTTGACATACAAACATTTGAACTTTCACTGAAATCATTATGGTTTTTTATATACAAAACAAACTCGGGGAAACGTATAAGGAAAACAAGATGTTTGTTCCCCTTAGACTCAGCAGCAAACAGGTTGTTATTTCTAAATGTCTTGTTGTTGACATTTCCTCCTCATTTTGAGCGATATTCAATTCAGTATTGTATTCTCTGAAGGCATGGAGGATTATAAGAAGCAACAGTAATACGATAGTGTAAATAAGTTTATTACTTCTGCGAGGAAAATGAATTATATATATATATATATATATATATATATATATATATATATATATATATATATATATATATATATACATATATATACATATATATATATATATATATATATATATATATATATATATATATATATATATATATATATATATTTGTGTGTGTGTGTGTGTGTGTCTATGTACGTATCTATATATATATATATATATATATATATATATATATATATATATATATATATATATATATATATATATATATATATATATATATATATATATATATATATATATATATATATATATATATATATATATATATATATTTGTGTGTGTGTGTGTGTGTGTGTGTATGTATATATGTATATATGTATATATATATATATATATATATATATATATATATATATATATATATATATATATATGTGTGTGTGTGTGTGTGTGTGTGTGTGTGTGTGTGTGTGTGTGTGTGTGTGTGTGTGTGTGTGTGTGTATGTATGTATGTATGTATGTATGTATAGATAGATAAATAGATAGATAGATATATATATATAATATATATATATATATATATATATATATATATATATATATACATATATATATATATATATATATATATATATATATATAGAGAGAGAGAGAGAGAGAGAGAGAGAGAGAGAGAGAGAGAGAGAGAGAGAGAGAGAGAGAGAGAGAGAGAGAGAGAGAGAGAGTTCAAATGTGTATGTATGTATGTATGTATATAAAAAGTTTTTGTAAATGTACACATATATCTCTATCTTTGTATCAATGTTTTCATCTATCTTCTTTGTGTTCTTCATCTATATGTCTCTTTTATTATCTTCTTTCCCTCTAATTCATTCTCTATTTTCCTTTCTCTTTCTTTCTTTCTTTCATTTTCTTTTCTCCTTTTGTCTCGCTGTCTCCCTTCGCCTTGCAGTTTCTTTCTTTCAATCATTCTCTCTTTATTCTCTTTTATTCTGTACACCGTCCTTTCATTCTCTTCCCTTCTCCTTCCCCGTCTTCACGAAGCTATCATTATACAACTCCGCTACTTCCTTTCATAAGTGTACTCCATATTTTACTGCAATTTCCTTGGCAAGCAGGAGGCTCGCAATAACGCCTTAATTGCTCTCAAAATGCAGAGAATCCAGTGTACCCATTACGTAATATAAAACAAAGTCAAATGAGTATTCACCCATTATATCTCAACACCACCGTCTCACCAACATTCTGAAATAAAGAAATAGAATATATATAATATAGATAATAAAAGAAGTGTATCATGAAGAAAAAGGATTTATTTCCATGGGGACGTCTGCTATATATATATTGCAGTGCTTAAGGGAGTCCGGAGGGGGACCGTGAGGCCAATTTTGCCCAGTACTCTCAAAATCCTCTGTGTGATATGAAGTTAGTTTTGCCCAGTCTAGTAGCGCAGTGGGGGAAAAACTTCACGACTTTCTGTCACAAGTGTTTCGTATGTCCCTTAATATTGTGCTAGAGCTTAAGGCTTACAGGGTGAACACTCAAGGAAAAAGGCTAATGATTATATTTGGCTTTTAGGTCACGACGCAAGCGAATTAGCAAGATAAGTGTTGGGAACTCGATTAATTCCCATTATCAAGCAGCAAGTTTGGGACATTGGATACGTAATTATCAGCTATTGTTAGCAACATTGGAGTTTAAGTTTGTCAAGTCGCTGAATGGATGCTGTTGATGGCAGTGCAATAGGACTACAACGACGTTAGCAACGATAGCAATGATAACAGGCATTAGTGCTGGCAGGGTAAGAGCTATTGTAATCATCAGAATCATATCTTCATTGAACCAAGATTAGGGTTACTGGTGCACTACTTAAGGACTTGTATTGTTAATTACGTAAAACGTCAAGGGGGGATATCATTAAAGAAAGAATATACCTTAAGTGCGATGATTATGGAAAGGTATTCTTATTTTTATTATTATTATTCTTTATGTGTATCAATATATGTATTTTCGCTGTTGTTTCTGTTTGTCTCTGTTTGTTTGTCAATTTTGCTGTAACACGAACGACATCGTATGCACTCGTGACGCGTTGCTAAAGATCGAATTGAAGTCTAGCAGAATAAAGGGAAGAAGGAAGAGAAGAATGAAAAAGATTCCCACGCACACGCGCGCGGATCTTAAAGATCTTAATGCCAATCATTCCGCATCACTTAAAAAAGAAAGAAAAAAAGAAAGAAACCTTTCCTGGAGGCAAACTTGGAATCTTGGGTTCCTTTGCTTTCTAGATATTCCAAAGGACACATTCTGCTGAGAATGTAAGACACATATCGCAACAATGCATACCAATACAGCCATAACAATATTTCGAACACATTTTATATCGTTATAACACAGCCAAGGAAGAGGTCGTTTCAGTCACCACGCGCAAGAACAGAAGCGACGACCTACCCCGGCGTGCCTTGACCCGTCGTCCTCGCCCGCCGTGCCAGCCGCTCGTGCCATAAACGTCCTCGCCAGCGCCGTCTTGTTTGCCTAACTGACAATCAGAATGCCTCTCTGGATCCCAGACTGGATCTCGGGGGCTTGGGGGGGGGGGGATGCGTCCGCGCTCCTCACACTGTGTGCTTCCTTGGTAATATGCGCTGAACTCGGCTTATCTGGGAGGCTGTAGAAAGTTTATCTTCAAATATTAGTTGTTATTATTATTATTATCTACTTTTTTCGGTTACAGGAAAGGCTGGGAAAAGAATGGTTTTGGGAGATCAGGAAGGAGGGGGTGGGTGGGGCAGTGGGAGGGGAGGAGGGAAGCTCGAGTCTTATCACCAAGGCCGATACTTTTAATCTTCGTACCACTAGGGTTTCCTCCCAAGGGTTACTACAGCCGCTATCAGCATCCTGCCGGTCCCTCATAAACACGCTGGATTGCGCGTAATTCCTACCCCTCGTCCTGCTGTAGGGAAGATGGGAGAAGGGGGGGGGGGAGGGGGTAGGACGGCGCTATCACTGGTGCCTTCTGCCTTTTCTTTCCACCGCCCCCAAGTTCATGTTACTTGTGCTTACTTCCTTGCTTCACTTCGTTTCTCCTGCGGCCATGAATCGTTGCTTCATTCCTGTGTATGCAATCAACCGAGAGTGCTGCAACACTTCGAATTAGACTCGGTCAGACGCTCACACAATTACAATAACCCTAATTAATGGGGAATCTGCTGTACCCGAGAGAGTGTTGAAGGCTGAGGAGGCGAGAGGATCAACGAAGACAGAGGAAGGGAATATGAAAAAGAGAGAGAGAACGAGAAAGAGAGAGAGAGAGAAGGAGAGAAAGAGAGAGAGGAGAGAGACAGAGAGAGAGGGGGGAGGGAGGGAGGGAGAGAGAAACAGAGAGAGAGAGAGAGGGAGGGAGAGAGAGAGAAGGAGAGAGAGAGAGAGAGAGAGAGAGAGAGAGAGAGAGATTTCAATGTTCAAAATCCAAGCAGAATAAAAGGAGAAGGCAAAGAGAGAGAGAGGCATCAATAGAGGAAATAGAAGGGAACGCGTGCACGGCGGGAAAGTGTAGTGAAAGGAGAGGCAGAGAAAAAAAAATGCCGGAGAGAGTATCTAAAATGGAAAATAAAATATGGCAAAAAACAGCAGTAATACATCCCTTGAAATGGAATGGCTCCATAACCTACAATTCATACATCTTATCACTATTACACTTTTTGTTTCGAATCCTCGTCTGGTAACAGTGGCGAGAGTGGCGTTGGATACCGTCTGTTCCTTGAAGCTGCATATGATCTCCTTTATGATGCTTCTCGCTCGTGCATGTTGCGTGAGCACATGTTCTCTCGGGCGGCTGCAACACTCACGGCTTCCACGTGTAACCATTATAGCGTAAAGGATCACGGGACTTTTATGTTTGGCATCCGAGTAACGGCTGCTTGCTTGCCTGTGTTTTCTAGTACATATGAATACGTAGTATACATATATGCATCGGATATGTTAGGGCGTTCGCGTACGTGTATATATATGTATATATATATATATATATATATATATATATATATATATATATATATATATATATATATATATATATATATATATATATATATATGTATATATATATATATATATATATATATATATATATATATATATATATATGTATATATATATATATATATATATATATATATATATATATATATATATATATATATATATATATATATATATATATATATATATACATACATACATATATATACATGCATATAAATAAATAGATATATATATATATATATATATATATATATATATATATATATATATATATATATATATATATATATATATATATATGCATATATATATATATAT
>NC_091555.1:35584240-35591740 GCF_042767895.1 Penaeus vannamei
CACACTCATACAGGTACATATACATACAATCACAAAAAGCATACACACACACTCATGCCCCTGTCGTATTTTCATAAAGAGAACGTACCGTACAAATGTATTCATTCCCCCCCCCCCCCCATCTCTCAATCTCTCTCTCTCTCGCTCTCTCGCTCTCTCTCTCTCTCTCTCTCTCTCTCTCTCTCTCTCTCTCTCTCTCTCTCTCTCTCTCTTTTTCTCCTTCCCTCCTTCCTTCTCTCCTTCCTTCTCTCCTTCCCTCCTTCCTTCCCTCCTCCCCCTCCTCCATCCCTCCCTCTCTCTCTCTCTTTCCCTTCCTCCCCCCATCTCTCTTGCTTATTCACCCACTTTTGATGCATTTTCGTTACGGCCATGAATATTTTATGTGGAGTAAGGCAGAGGTATTTGGAGCTGAATCTAAGGGAAGCCCAACTTAATCACACAACACAATCTTCAAGGTGTTTACTATTTATAAACACACAATCACTTCCTTCTCCCTTCCCTCCCCCGTTTCACATTCCTTGCAACTCCAATATGCAACAAATCTAGGACACGGACCCGTACTCAAGGTAAAGTAATTCCTGTTAATATTTTTTGAACCTGATCTTTATATGAATTTATCCCTGAGGCGGAGGAATCTTTACAAGCAAGAAAGTAATTGGATGTATAAACCTGCCGAGAAGCACGAGGCAAGGAGACTAGGAAGGGGGAAGCGGGGAGTAAAGAGGAGGGGTGGGGGAGGGGGCCTGGCACTGGATGTCAAGGTGTATCAAGACTGCGCTACAATGTTGTTGTCTTGTAACCGCATACTGGAGCATACCCTTGCTACACTGCATACGAAAACGAAGGGACAGATATGAAGTAAAAAAGAAGGGAGGTATAAAATTGACTTTTACGGATAAGTATTGTGTGTGAGAGTGTATATATATATAGATATGAGTGTGTATATATATGTATATATATATATATATATATATATATATATATATATATATATATATATATATATATATATATATATATATATATATATATATATATATATATATATATATATATATATATGTATATATATATATATATATATAAAAATATATATATATATATATATATATATATATATATATATATATATATATATATATATATATATATATATATATATATGTGCGTGTGTGTATACACATACATATATGTATTTACATACTTATATGTCTATCTATTCATCTGTCTATAGACATATATAATGGACGGTTATTAATATGTGTCCGCCTGTCTGAATTTTAATGGTCTCAAATTCCATGTGAAAATATTCCTCGACGGAGTAACGAGGCGACCGCAAAAGCAAACATCAAGTCACATCTTTATGACCCCGGCAAACGTCACCATAACCATGTAGTAAATTGAAGCGTAGACTCGCAACTGCAAAAGAAATACGTGGATTAAATGATCTGGGAAGTGACACATTGCATCGTAAATTCCTTTGAAGGAAATGGCTCCCAGCTGATGGTCTCGGTAGCATAAAACATGTAATTGTACATATCCTCATCATCTTACTGCCTCAGACAATAGAATAGGATTTAGATTATACTTTTCGTTTTCACGAATTCATGAGATTTAGGTTTATTCTTTACCGATAAAAAATAGACTCAACCCAAAGTCAAAGAACGGAACCTGATAAATCTAAAAAAAATCAATAAATCACAGGAGGAATTCCGGAAAGTAAAAGCCAGCCATGACAGCTGTAACTGCTGCAGTTACCGTGTTCCTCAAGCTGGGGATGAAACTGTCTAGTTAGAGACTTCTGAGAATTATTTCCCTCGGTAACTCTGAGCCTTGAAGGGATATATATATTTCTCTGACAATGCAGGGAACGAAAAGACAAGCAATTCCTTCGTCTAACTGAACGCACAGGAGGCGAAACATTTTTGAGAAGGAATTTTATATCAACACCGATATACTTACTCCTCAGGTGAAACAAATGTGCTTATTCGGTAAAATTCTAGGAAGAAAAATCTGTTCTAACATCGATGTCCTTTCCTTTTCCTGGCCGACTGGAACTCCGTTTATTGTGCTTTTCTTCCCACGGGTGTCCGCACACAAATCCTTTTACAGGATGTTTACGATTTAAGGGAATATATTAACAGATTTAATATGAGGCATTGTACTTATGGCATATACGCATATCTGCATTACATTTTATATAGATATGAATAGAAACGTACCATTTACCATTACAGTTAAGAAAGAGACCTTTTTACAAAGACCACGAAACTAGGAGGAATGATCTACATATCCTCTAAATGCCAACACACTGTAAGTTCTACATCCTAACTACTTTTCACACGTAAACACATATCGGTTACCAAGTCCTCTGATGCGCGTGGAAGTCCAAATATCATAAAGCGACCTTCTAAATGGACCGAAGCACATCGCGCCGGATATTAAGTGATTTTGAAATCTTGATGCTGGGAATGGAAAGTGGAAATGGCATAGCGGTCAATCGGCCTTTTCATCAGCTACAACTTCTCTCCCGTATGATGAATCCATTTCGAGATAAATCCACTTTCATAAATGTTTGTGTGGTTATTTTTATAGTCGTTCTGACTGGTGATATTCCTCATTTCCCCCTCTCTTCTCGGCTATGGCGTCTATTTCTTTCTCTTTCTTCGTCCTCTTACTTTCGCCTCTCTCTCTCTCTCTCACACACACACACACATACAGACAAACACACACACACACACACGCACACACACACACACACACACACACACACACACACACACACACACACACACACACACACACACACACACACACACACACGCACACGCACACACACATACACACTTTCTATCTCTCTGTTCCTCACTCCATCTTTCTCTCTGATTTTATCTATCTCCCTTTCCCTCGCCCGCCATTACGCTCTCCCTCGCCCCATATTTCCCTCAGCCCCACGTTCAATCTACTTTTCCCTCGCCTTCTACCTCCCTCTACTGCCGTCTACCTCACTCTCCCCTTCTATGTCCCTCCCCCTGACGCATTTCGTCCTTCATTGCACTGTACTTCCATCTCTCTCGCTCTCTATCTACTCCCCCCTGTCCTTTGTCTCCCTTTCTCTCTGTTTACTTCTTCACCCTTTATATTCCTCTCGGGCGCCCTCAGTGTCCTACTCCTTCACTGATTTGCTTTATCTCCTATTTCAACTTCTGTCCCCCTGTCCCTTGCCCTTTATCTCTCTCGCTGTCTAACCCTCCTTCGCCATCTATTTCCCTTACCTTCTTTATTCTTAACCCTAATTCGTTTATTTCTCTCTCCCTTGTTTTCTGCTTCCCTCTCCTTCAATTTTCGTCTCCCTCTCCCTAGCCCTTAATGGCCTTCTCCCTCGCCCTCTAATTCCTCCTCCCTCTCCCTCTCCCTCCCTCTTCCCTATCAAAAACACATTGTAATAAAAAAGAAACAACTCATGAGGAAAACAAGCGGCCATAAAAATAATGGTCGGAACCAACTTTCGGAGCCGCCCAGCCTTCGCCCTCGTGCCACCATGTCACTTCATGCCTCAGGGAGACACACTAATAAAATTTGATGACTTGTGCTCATTTTGCTGCGAAAAAGTGCTGCCGATGTCCGACAACACAAGTTAGGCAGCGTTGCCAAAAGCAACAATGAAGTGTTAACCTCTTTCGTTTCGTACAAAATAGTATACGTAAATAAAGATAACGATTTTTTTCTTCCTCCTCTCTTTCTTGACTGCCTCGGAAATCAATAAAGCAACACTGCCACCATCCAACACAAGCTAGAGCAACGAAACGGTGTTTTTTCCAAAACACAAGCATAGCTCGAAGAAGCTTCCCCAAGCAGTGGAAACTTTATATTCAAATCTAACAGGAACAAGGAAAGTTCGGGTAACAACAAATGGATCAGATCAGATAGTGCAATCCAATAAAAGAAAATGGGATACGCGCATCCGTTTTCTTTAAGATTCAATTTGAAATGCAGTCTATTTTGAGGCGACCGAATGCACCGTCTCTCGCAGCGGTTATCATTTAAAGATTGTAAAACGCCCTATGGATGTGATATGTTCGCAATAGTGAGGAAGGATAAATGTGTACAATAACCCTTATCGAATCCGGTACATCTGCACCCAAACGGTTTTTTTTAGGGGGGTGGGGCTGTGTGTGTGTGTGTGTGTGTGTGTGTGTGTGTGTGTGTGTGTGTGTGTGTGTGTGTGTGTGTGTGTGTGTGTGTGTGTGTGTGTGTGTGTGTGTGTGTGTGTGCGTGGGTGGGTGCGTGGGTGCGTGCGTGCGTGCGTGCGTGCGTGCGTGCGTGCGTGCGTGTGTGCGTGAGTGTGTGTGTGTGTTGCCATAATCAAATCAGGACGGACTACTGTACCGTATCATGATAGACATAGGTAGTGAGGTTTATAACAGAACGTCATTTCACGATATAAAAGTGCATGCATCAACAAGTACTTGACAATGTTTATAATTAAAAGTGCGATAATAACTATTTTCAAGTTAAAGATAATATGAAAAAGATTAAGTAGGATAGTATTAACAAAGGTGGTAAAACTAAAATTATGATAAAAGAATACTTCTACTAAACACACTTTGAGCTTTGCCATTGGCAGTATCTATGGAATAATATCAATAATGATAATGGCAATATATGCAATAAGAATAACCGACAAAAATGATAATGCTAGTAATAATACAGATGGTAATGATGATAATGATGATGAGGATGATGAGGAGGAGGAGGAGTAGGAAGATAATAATGATTATAATGAAAATGATGATAATAATGATGATAATGCTAATGAAATAATAAGTATAATAATGAAAATGATAATAACAATAATAATGATAATAATAATAACAACAAAAATAATAATTATTATTACTATCATTAATGTTATTGTAATGATAGTAATAATATTAGTAGTAATCATAATGATAACGGGAATATTTTTTCTTAAAAAAAAAAAAAAAAAAAAAGCCTAGTTTATGTAATATTTTTCTTCCTACCTCTTCATTTAAGTCGCGGCCAGGCAATCATAGCAAGCACAACATCTTAATACACGAAGTTTACACAAGAAAAATGAGAGCACTCCAGATCCCTTTTTCCTTCCTTCACACATGCTTTCCTTATCTCCTTTTCAGTTAGCGCGACGCAGCGAGGAGAGGCGGACGGCGTGCGAGGATTGGGGAGGCGAGGGCGACTCCAAGAGGGGTGGGGAGGGGGGAGGGGGGAGGGGGCGTGCGTAAAAATATGTTGTCAGTCACTTAAAACTTGGGCCATTTCGTCCCCTTAGGTGCTCTCCCTGGCTAGCCTTGTTTACTCTGGCTGCCGCTAGATGGCATCGCGGCGCTGGGAAAAGCTCTCTGGCGGGAAGGAGGTCATGACGACATGCTAATCAAATGGAAAAAGTTTTAAATTCGAACGACCTCTCCCCCGGTGCGGCTCCCAGGGTGCCATTGCCGTGATGACGACGGCTTTCTCGCCCTGCAGGAGATAAGATAGCGGTGAGCAATTAAGGTGTTTAGGAGGTTTTTCTTCCCCTTGCTGTCTTAGCCTGGCTGCGGGAAATGGGCCTCGTGTGTGAGGATTGCACGGAAGGGAGTAATGGCGCTGCTGACGTCTGTCGTTGGCTGATTCTCCCTTTTCTGGCGTCTTTCTTCTTCGCTGAATTGCCAACTGAGCAGGGAGTTGAAATAGGAACTCGGGACCTGTAAAAGTTATAAGGGTGTCAGTGTATATATATATATATATATATATATATATATATATATATATATATATATATATATATATATATATATATATATATATATTCGTACGTACATTTACTTTATATGCCTTCACACATGAAACTAATTTGACACAATCATAATGATGATAATAAGGATAACGATAATAATGAGGATTATACTGATGGTAATGACTATTGTAATAATAGTGATAATATTAATGATAGCAATTATAATTATAACAGTAAAATAATAATAATAATAATAATGAAGATAATAATAATAAGGATAATAATAACAATAATGATAATAACAATGATAATAACAACTATAATAATAATGATAATAACAAAAACAATTTTAATATGAACAATAGTAATAATGGCAATTAGGGTAATCATTACGACAATAAGCATAAGGATGATTATAATTATTGTAAAAGTACTGGTACTTAAAGTGACAATGATAATAAGAAATAACAATTACATCAGTCATGATAATGATAATGGAAAAAAATGATAATGTTGGAAAAGATATTGATAATGATAATAGAAATAATGACAATGGCAGCCATTATACTCATAATGATTGTAGTACTAGTAGTACTGATAGTAGTAAAAATGATAGTGAAAATAATAAAAGTAATAATGACAATAATAACAATGAGGATAATAATAATAAAGATAATAATGACAACAATAATAATTATTATAATGCTAATAAAGATGATAATGATAAATAATAATGAAAAAATATATAACAATGGTAATGAAAATATTTTTGATAATAACAATTAATATAATTATAACAATCATTACAATAATAATGATAATGATAAAAATGATGATAACGAGGATAATGCATAATTGTTAATGTTAATAAGGATGATTATATATATGATATTGGTAATAATGATAATAGTAGTAGTAATAGTGATAATGATATGATAATAAAAAAGAAAATAAATAGTAATGATAACAATAATGATAATTACAATAATAATGGTATTGGTAATGGTTATGATAATGGTAATAGTAATAGTAATAATGATTATAACAATGAAAACAATAATAAGTGACAACGATAATGATATTACAATCGATTGATAATAATGATAATAATAATAATAATAATAATAATAATAATAATAATAATAATAATAATAATAATAATAATAATAATAGTAATAATAATAATAATAATAACAATAATAATAATAATAACAACAACAATAATGATATTGATAGAAGTAATAATAATAAAAATAATGATGATGATGATGATGATAATGACGATGATGATTAAGTTGATAATATGAAGAGAATGAAAGTGATAATAATTGATATAATAATAATAGTAACGATAATGATATCATAATTATAATAATGATAATGATATCATAATTATAATAATGATGATGATGTCATAATTATAATAATGATATCATAATTATAATAATGATAATGATATCATAATTATAATAATGATAATAATGATGAATATATTAAATTAATAATAATGATAGTAATAATAATTATCATTATCATTTCAATTATTATAGCAAGGAAAATAACAATAGTACTACTAAAAAAATATGATAATGATAAAGATAATGATAATAATATTGGTAAAACTAATGATAGTAATATCAACTATAATATAATAGTTATATTCATATTATTAATGTATATATTTCTTTTTTTATTATTATTATTGCTAGTAGAAGATGATTATGATAACAGGAACAGTAATG
>NC_091555.1:35624240-35626740 GCF_042767895.1 Penaeus vannamei
TTCGATCCGAAGAGGAGGAGGGGAAGTGCAACCCAATTTCAATAAATTAATAGTGAGTGATCAAAAGCAATGCAAGAACGCGAGAAATAAATGACACAGATTTCATGATTCAATGAATTGTGGAGGGTTCATGTTACCGGCATCAGTCTGTAGAATGAAAATGAGGATTATTATGATAAAAATGATGACAATGTACTGGTAATGATAACAATATAATATAAATGTAAGTAATGATGATAAGTAATGCTGCTGATAATGATGATAATGATAGGAGGAATAATAATAATAGCGTAAGATAATAATACTGATAATGATGATAATAATAGTAAAATTAACAGTAATAAAACTTACAATAATGATAATAATGAAATTAATAATAATAAAAGTAAGGATAATAATGATAATTATAAAAACAATCAATAATGATACTAATGATGTTGATGACATAGATATTGATGATAATAAGGGGGGTAACGATATCAATAATAACAATAATTGACAACAACAACAGCAACAACAACAAGAATGATAATGATAATAATAACAATAATATATATATATATATATATATATATATATATATATATATATATATATATATATATATATATATATATATATATATATATATATATATATATATATATATATATATATATATATATATATATATATATATATATATATATGTCTGTCTGTGTATATAAATATGAATTTGCATGTACTCTGGAGCTGCCAATAGTTGTTTTTTAGGGCCCTGGGCTGTTGCGGTCTGCCTTTATGAGGGAGACATGCAAATCTGCCTTTTTCGGAGTACTTTTCCATGTACCTAAACGTCTCTTGCTGCAGTTTGTTTGGCATTCTTATCGTGTTCAGCGTAATCTAGATATTTACCTCTGCCATGGAGGTTGTTGTTTTTTTGGTAGAGTTGGTAGGTGTGTTGGTGAGTTGGTTAGCAGGATGTCGAAAAAGTTTTTTTTTCTTTCTTTCTTTCTTTACCATAGGTGTGCTTTAGCTCAATTTAGATGTTTTTCGATTTGGGTGATGATCCGGATCCTGCGCAGTATAGCTCAAAAGTTATGATAAGATTTTTGCGATTTTTTTTTTTTTTTTTTTTTTTTTTTTTTTTTTTTTTTTTTTTTTTACCAAAGGTATGTCTGAGCCTAACTTGGACGCCATTAAAGGGAAAAGCGAAAATGAACTCTACCAGTGTATTTGAAAAAAGGTGATTTTTATATAATTTTTCATGTGTGAATATTTTCATTGCATCAGTGACCCTATTGCCTTGACGGAGGATCTTGGTTCATATCTGGTAAATTGTCTTGCTATGAGGTTACACCAAGAACTATGCTGCTTTGTGGCATGTTATGGAACTCGCCATTACTGAAAATTTTACAATGAAAGGTTTATAGTAACCTCTGCTTCGGCCTGTCCTGGCTTTGGTTGTAAATTATTGATTACGACAGTCATATGTTGGTACTTGTCCATAGTATTGACTATGAGATGTATTTTACATACCAAAGCCCCGTCCACTATAACCTTAAAAGAAAAAAGTAAGAAAAGCCTTTGTAAACTTTCGGAACTACTTCTGTCTTCATGACTCGAGACTCAGAGTATAAATTCCATAGCTCGTAACAAGTCATAATATTTAATTTAGATAAATAAATAGTCAAACTCATATCCATCCATCCCTAGATATTATTTTGCCCATTACTAATGTTTACTGACATGGATTAAAACCTTAATTTTGACGAGATGACCCCAAAGTTTGTGCTTACCAATTACGGTGACCTCTTTCCTCAGAAAGGCATACATTAATTGGTCATATGAAAATAGCACTATGAAGAAAACTTTTAATGACTAGCTTTGTTTTGATTATACAATAGTAATACAATAGTAATGCAATAGTGATATACATGTAAAAAAAAAAACGTCGAGACTTTAACATGCCTGTTAATGATTGATAATGTGAGCGATATTATAGAAAATGAGTATGCGGCAACTACGATTAATTGCGAACTGACAACCTCGCGAGCTCTTGGATATTAGTAACACCTACTCTCTAACCTACATGATTCTGTTGCTAAGGCTAAGGAATTCTGTGCTGGATGCTATTTCAGCGAGTCATAACACCATGACTTGCTATCTAACATACAATTTTGCTGTTTTTACATATATTTCTCTGTCTCCCAAAAATATAAAAAAATATATAAAGGTAGATGCAATATAATTCTGTTACTGGGAAAATAAAATAACTTAATAAAGAAGTTTCCAACCGCTTTAATGATACAAAAAGAAAAATAAACTTGATTAAAGGTAAACTTAATACTAGGGGGCAAAATGCCATGTATATATAATCTTATATAAATAAATATATATATATATATATATATATATATATATATATATATATATATATATATATATATATATATTATATATTATATATATATATATAATATATCTATATATATATATATATATATGTATACATATATAT
>NC_091555.1:35649240-35651740 GCF_042767895.1 Penaeus vannamei
GTGATTTTACTTTTCTTATCAAATGAGTTGCCCTCATTTCTAATGGATGTAGATGTTTCCCTACACACATAGCAACGAATCGAGACTCATCTACATTTTAATCCACGTAATTATGTGTGTGTGTGTGTGTTTTGTGCTGTGCCCTGTTTTCACAATTACAAGGATGGGTAACAAAAAGAAAGAACGAAAGCTTAAAACAACTTTAAAACAAATTTCAAGTATAAAAAAAACAATAAATGAAAATAATAAATAAATGCTTCGGAGGCGACGTTCCACGTGGTTGTGCGTGGTGGTCCACTTCCACCTCCCCCTCCCCCCTCCCTCCATACACACACATATACCCCCACCCATCGTGATACTTGTGCTTGTGATACACCATAAAATATTTTATGAATGCCAAAAAGATATGATGGAAACCAGTTTAAAAAAGAACATATGAGACTAGATATGTGGTGATCCCAATCTAGATGTCATGTTTTGAAAGTCGCGAGGACCGGCGAATTACGATCGAGGTGTCCACTGCCGGTGAAACAAAACCTCTTCTCAATGATGGACTCCTCTGACGACGCTCAGCTGTAAAAGAATGAAATCAAAATGGTTAAAGTCACGAAGACAACTTTCGTGTGGTTCTGGATGTGCGACTTGTAACGAGTATTCCTTCAGATATAGCACTATTACCTGAAGATTTTTGCTGATTTTACGGTCTCCTTTTATGATGATGAGTAAGGCATATGAAAATCATGGATTTCGGGAAAAATAAGATGCATAAAACCATGTCGAATCTTTAGAAGGCTATATATCTGATATTTATTTTTTTATTGTCGAAAATACAAAATAATTTCGATTTACTTGTGACTATCAGGGTATATTGGGTCATAAGAGACGAATGAAGAGTTATTTTCATCTGGAACGTTTTAAGTCTTCACTCCTAATTGTTTTGATTTTAGTCGTGTGTTCCAGCCTCCTTCGGCGTACCATTAACGAAGCGTAATGTATCTTCCCATTATACTTTAAAATTGATAGCGTAGGCGAAATTGTCTTATATAAATGTTCATATATAAATGTATATATATGCATCTCCCTTTTTCAATATATTCATCTATCTATCTTTCTATGTATATGCATGTATGGATGTGTTTATATATATATATATATATATATATATATATATATATATATATATATATATATATATATATATATATATATATATATATATATACACACACATACATATATACATATATTTATATATATATATGTATGTATATATGCATGTGTATGTAAATGTGTGTGTGTGAGAGAGAGAGAGAGAGAGAGAGAGAGAGAGAGAGAGAGAGAGAGAGAGAGAGAGAGAGAGAGAGAGAGAGAGAGAGAGAGAGAGAGAGAGAGAGAAAGAGAGAGAGAGAGAGAGAGAGAGAGAGAGAGAGAGAGAGAGAGTATGAGAGGAGGAAAGGACACAGTAGCCAGAAAATGAGTGAGGATGAAATGCGGGACGACCACGAGAGCGACCGGCTCCGAGGGGCGAGGCGATCCGCGAGAGAAACGAAGAATTTCTCTCACTCAGCTGGAACACAAGTGAGTCAACAGAGGCAATGGCTGACTCCTTCTAGATCGTTATTAGATGAAGAGACGCATTCGACTTATGTAAAATAGGTGTAAAATGCATCATTTGATTGGTCATTTCATTGCATAAGATTGTTGATGTCTACGTAAGATGTTTTAGGGTAAGTAGGCATAGTGAAATTATTTAAATTATTTGGTCTTTATCTATGAACACAAATAATAGAGTGTGTAACATTACTCTAATCATTCAACAGTCTTCGTCATTGTTCCATATTTTAACATCATCCCCTTATTGTTACTTTAAAACATGCTTTCTAATAATGTAAGCAAAACATAAATGCTTAAAAAGAACCACCACACACTCAACTCGCGAAATGATAAAACAAAAAAATAAAGGATCTCTGAAAAGAATTTAGAAGGGAAAAAAAGGTCTGGTTGAAATACTTGGTGTCTCACAAGAAATTCTTCAGTTCCTCCAAAGACGGCAGAGAGTCTGTTTAAAGTCAGTTCGCTGTATAAGTGGGGCCACAAGTTCCACTGTGGCCTAAGAGGGGGAAAATCCCAAGGAAAATAATCAGAACAAAAGCCGTATCTGTAACCTCTCTAAGGATGACGGCGGCCGGACGCTTGGGGTTAGGAAAGCCGACGAGGGAGAAGGGAGATCGAGAGAGCGAAAGATAGGGGGGGAATAGGAGCAAATAGCTACGCCGGAGAAGAAATAGGAGAAAGAGGGGAAAATAGATTCGGATAACTAAGTCAACGAAGAAAAAGGAATGAATGAAAATATAGGGCATGCGAGAGAAACTGCACAAAAAGGAAAATAGCGTTATAGGAATGCCAGTAATCCTCGTGCGAAGAATACAAGAAAAGGAAGAAGAAAGGGAACTGACGAACAAAAAGTTAAAGAATTTTCAAAACAAAGCACTGGGAACTA
>NC_091555.1:35756740-35761740 GCF_042767895.1 Penaeus vannamei
ATGAAACATATAGACGGAGGTGTCTACAAAAAACATAAACATGTATAATATGCACCTATGTAGAAGTAAATGAACACACGACAAAGAAACAGCCTGTGTACATTTTCGTCGCTTTTGAATTTCAAACAATATATTTTTTAAATAATGAAGTTATTCGGAACAGTATTACCGACCTTCTATGCGGCTGTACACAGTGGATATCGGAAAATATTTCAGAGGCTATTTTTTATAATAAAGTTTGAGTTCAAGTAATCTGATTAACTCACTATAATTCCTTCAAAAGGCGAAGTTAAATTGCGTAATCAAAAAAAAAAAAAAAAAAAAAAAACACTATCCATGATTTACCTAAATCCGCAACGCTCCTGTGATGATAAATATATAGATTTCAAGACCAAGATATGTAACAACGAGAGTGGAAATAATATTAGTTTATGGCAAATTCATTAATCGTCTTGTTGACTGCGCGTATAAAATTATTACGTATTATAAAACCTTACGAGGAACTTGGATATATTAAATTTTCGCTGAAGGGATAAAGTACCAGAGTGGCTTACACTTGCTATAGAGATTAACTAGATTAACTACCAAGAATTTGACTTTTTTTTATTAAATCATAAACGATTCTCTGCTATAAGCTAAGAGACTATCGATTAAGAAAAAAAAATCCTTTGCTTTCTCAATCGACCCCTGTAGATGGCGAGACTTGCGTGTGCTATGTCGAGCGGCACCGTCGCCATGGACACAGCGTCGTTCGCGTATCGCACCGGTCACAATCCTTCGAATGCGGGAGTTGGCCAAGAACTCCGCCTAATATTTTGTCACAGAAATATTTTTTTCATGGTAGCTGATTCTGTAATCTTCATAAAATCATATTCAAAGAAATTGAAATTAACTGAAAACAAAAGGAGGTAATGGAGTTTATGGAAATGAAAAGTTTTTTCCCTATAAATCAGAAATCATTGTAAAACGAACAATTTACCTCTTACATTTAAATCATCGCAACTCTAAATCGAGAATATATCTGCTATTCTATAAAATAATGAATATTTCATGTGAAAAAAGTGAGAAAATCTTGCAAGATTCTTCTGTTGATATCGTATTCGGTGACTTGTTATATTTAACTTCATAAAATCGGATATATGGGGATGGGTAGACCTATATTTTAATTCAGAGATGTTTATTTGTTTTGATAACACGTCAGTGTAAGGCTTGCCCATCGGAAGTGTGTGTCACTGAATATAGGAGACAATTTATCGCTTTGTTGAGATGCTAGGGTAGATTTATTTACTTCTCTGCCCTCTTGATGCGGCGCTGTTTTCAAATTCTCGCTCAACTAATGTATGTTATCTCTCTCCGAGATTGTTGGTGGGAATACTTGTCTATTGCTTTTAACAGCAACAGATAGTATATGGTGTGTGTGATTTTGACATTTCTATATTCTCCAAGGACTGTTATGAATTGTACTTTTAGAAAGACACTTCCACATGTCTGGCATCACTGAACAAGGCTTGGCTGCCTTGGAAAACGTTTAAAGCAGGGGTATAGTTCTTGGCCCATCGGCAAGAATTCTTGCCCAAGCGTTCCCCTGCTTAAATCGCTTTAAATGTTTATATAAAATAGAATAATAATCTACCGGACTGTAGCTCAACTAAGTTTCTTTGGTGTTAAAACTTTAGTTTCGAAACAGACTCCTCTGAGAGCCTTGCAGAAACTCTTGGAGATAATACATCATCTTTGTAAGACGTTTCCAGATTATTGTTTTTTTTATAATCAAGATATTATCATGAGTTTATCTTCAAAGAAACGTAATAATATACTTCCCACCAAACTCAGCTTAACACCTTCAAGAGAAAACCTCGAGTTCACGAGTAAAAATCCAGGGCGACAGGCAAACAAAGGATGTGTGTATGTGCGTGTGTGTGTGCGTGTGTGTGCGTGTGTGTGTGTGTGTGTGTGTGTGTGTGTGTGTGTGTGTGTGTGTGTATGTGTGTGTGTGTGTGTGTGTGTGTGTGTGTCTGTCTGTGTCGTCTCTCATCCTCGTGGCATCCCCAGCGCGCCCGAGTTTTTACCTCAAGAACCGGCCAGGCATCTCGAGACACTTTCATCTTGTCTTCTCTCCCCTTCCCCTCTCATGCCTTTCCCTTCGCTCCGTCTCCTTCTCTCCCTCTATTCCTGAATCTTCTTTCTTTTCTTTTTCTTCGTTGTCTAGACGGAGTGTCCCGCCCTGGCAAGCCTTTACAAAGACATAATTCTAAATGTGCATTTAATCTTGCCTTCAAAGTCACTTTTGCATTTGGAGCTTCGCATCATCATTATTCTCGAATATTCTTTCGTGAACTTTTCTTATTCTTCTTCGTCTTGGTATCACTATCACCATTTTCATTATTGATATCAGCAGCAAGTGAGGGTGAATAGAATGGTATAGTATTAACATTGTTATTATCAATATTATTATTATTATTATTATTATTATTATTATTATTATTATTATTATTATTATTATTATTATTATTATTACTATTGTTATTACTGTTATTATTATTATTATTATTATTATTATTATTATTATTATTATTATTATTATTATTATTATTATTATTATTATTATTATTATTGCTTTCATATAATTATGGTTGTGCTTCTTCGGTATGTCCGTCCGTACGTCCGTCATTTTGGTGTAAAGTAGGAAGACTGGCAGGATAATAAAAATCAAAGTATCACACGCACACACACACACACACAAAGCACGCACACACATACACAAACACACATACACACATGCGCGCACGCTAATATTATGAAATTTTAAGAATCCTATTCTACTTTTTATTATTATCATCATTATTATTATTATTATTATCATTATCATCATCATCATTATTATTATTATTATTATTATTATTATTATTATTATTATTATCATTATCATTATTATTATTATTATTATTATTATTATTATCATTATTATTAATATTAGCATATTCATTATTATTATCATTATCACCATCATCGTCATCATCTCCATCACCATCATCACCATCACCACTATAATCATCATTATCATCACCATCATCATCACCATCACCACCATCATCATCATCATCATCATCATTTTTAATGTCATTATTATTAATAGTAGTAGTAGTAGTATCATTATTATTATTACTATTACCATTACTACTACTAATAGTAAAAATGCTAATCGTAATACTATTATTATTAACTAACCGAGGGGAGGTTAAGAAGGAAGGTAAAAGGGGAAAAGAGGAAGGAAGAGAGAGGAAAGGAGCAAAGAGAAAGGGGTGATGAAGGGGAAACGAGTGGATGGGAAACGGGAAAGGGAGAGGAACTTCGAAAAAAGAGGGGGGGGAGGGGAGAGGGAGGGAAGGCGATAAGGGCCGCAGGAGGAAAAATAGTTTAAGAAGGAAGATGAGGGAACAAAAATGAAAAGGAACGAGAGCTTAAAGAGGGAGGGGAGGTAGTGAATTTAAGGGAGATTTGGGAGTGAAAATGGGCGGTATAGCGAGTAAGGGAAAGGTAGAGGGAGAGGGAGAAGGAAAGGGAGAAGGAGCGGGGAGGCGAGAAGTTTGCAAGAGAGTGAAAAAGGAAGAGTGGAATACCTATTTCTGAGGCATTTCCACAGGTCCCGCTAGTTATTATTATCATTATTATTACACTTATTATTATCATTATTATCATCTGTTTTATTTTCATCGTCACTGTTAATGCACACACACACACACACACACACACACACACACACACACACACACACACACACACACACACACACA
Organism: Penaeus vannamei; assembly: GCF_042767895.1. Taxonomy (NCBI): domain Eukaryota; kingdom Metazoa; phylum Arthropoda; class Malacostraca; order Decapoda; family Penaeidae; genus Penaeus; species Penaeus vannamei. The sequence goes on from NC_091555.1 coordinate 35,760,535, forward strand.
CACACACACACACACACACACACACACACACACACACACACAAACATACACGCACGCAGAAAAATTGTTGATAGTAAAACAATTATATACTCAACACGTAGCATGAAATAGCCACTGCAGAAAGGCTTTTAGAATTAGTCACATGATTTAAGCAAATGTGGTGAATTATAGGAAGAGAGCGAGAGAGAGTGAGAGAGAGAGAGAGAGAGAGAGAGAGAGAGAGAGAGAGAGAGAGAGAGAGAGAGAGAGAGAGAGAGAGAGAGAGAGAGAGAAAGCGAAATAACATTGGAAGCTTTGTCGTTTTGCATTATCTTGAAGCATGTGCTTATGGATTTTTCCGTGGACGTTTTAACAAAATCGACTAAAATTGGATATAGCTTACAAAAAACAAAGGTCTTTACAATGTTTGTAGGTGAAAACAGGTGACTTTAAAGAATTTCTGTATATTTGTTTGACTTTATCTTATTTTAGATTCTGGGGTACTTTCCAATGCCTTATTATCGTGTTAATTTATTTTCATGGCTTAAATTTAGGTTTGGTTGAGAAAGGCCTATTTTTGACAGATTATGCAGAAAAGGATGACACTAATTTCAAGGGACAGTAACTTGTCCGTCCCAGAAGGCGTGTTTATCGGAGTTCAGAAATATTATGTACCTTATATACCACTTATTTTAGAGGTAGACCACTTTTGTAGCAACATTACCAGTTACCGTCCTCGGGTCGACCGACAATTCGCTTATCACGAAGCCGTCTTCCTGTGAATCACAAAAAGGCAGCCTTTATATCATTTTTGGAAATTATTCTCCCCCCCCCCCGCCCTCCCCCAACTCCCCTCCCAGCAAGCGACGTCTATCAGCCAGATTCTCATGAGAAACTTGCGACATTAACACCATAATACCCCAACCCATTATTACCCCAGTGCAGGCAATTCCCCCAGTGGCAGAGGGATGACTACGAGGCTGGTATGAGGAAGGGATCATCTATCACGACCAGAAGACATCCAATCAATCTGGCTCATTCTCTATCGCATCTCAAGCTAAATTAGCAATGAGGAGGAAGCGAAAGAAGAGGAGAGGCTTGGCACTGAAGTGGAAAATGCATCGGACCAGTTTTATTTAATGTTTACTCTTTATATTTTTTATTTTTACCAAAGGGTAGATTGTATGTTCTGTGATGAAATACATACATATATACATACATACATAC
>NC_091555.1:35771740-35776740 GCF_042767895.1 Penaeus vannamei
GAGGGAGGACGGGAAAGGGAGAGAAGAGTTAAAGAGAGAGAGGGTGGAGAGAGAGAGAGAGAGAAAGAGCGAAAGAGTGAGATGGGTGGGGGAGAGGAAGAGTGGTAGAGAAGAAAATTAAAAAGATATGAGGAATGATGAAAAAAGTGTGTGTGTAAGAGAAAGAGAGAGAGAGAGAGAGAGAGAGAGAGAGAGAGAGAGAGAGAGAGAGAGAGAGAGAGAGAGAGAGAGAGAGAGAGAGAGAGACAGAGACGGAAGAGATTTATATAGCGACAGAAATTGAGAAACAGAGAGACGGAGAGAGAGAGAGAGAATACCAAAATATCATCTGCGATTATATAAGATGATAAAGACGAACACAGAATCCTGAAAGAGGTTTTGAAAGAAGACGACGTGACCTCAAACAAGAGAGGAAAAGGGAAGGAAAATTCTCTTACATAAAGTTTTCTCCCTTTTCACACGGGTCTGCGCTGGTCTTTGTCTCATTCAGGGCAGCATCCAGCATCTCTCTCTCTCTCATCTTAGATTTGTTTATCATCCAAATATTTGAACATCATTTACTTTTGTGTTTGTGCTTATGTTAGGATGTTAGAGCGGAAGAGAGAATGCGTTACTTTGCCCTAATGTGCCAGACACAGCGAAAGAGAAAGAGACAGAATGAGCGAGAGAGAGAGCGGGTGCAGTGACAGTGTGTGCATTCTTGTTGCTTTTATAACTACTACTACTAATAATAATAATAATGATAATAATAATAATAAAAATGGTGATAATGAATAAAATAATAGTGAAAATAATGATAATAAAGGAAATGATAACATTGTAGCAATAATAATAATGATAATCATAATCATAATGATGACGCTTTCAATAGAATTTAAAAAATATATATATATTATCATTATCATTATCACAAACGTTATCCTTATCATTATTATAACTACTATTATTACAATTATAACTACTTTCATTATTATTATAATCATTATTGTTATTGTCGTTGCTGTTGTTATTATTACTATTATTATTATCATTATTATTATTAATATAGTTCTTGATGTTATCATTATTATCATATTTATTATTTTCTTACCATTATCATTATTGTCATTAGTAGGAATGATAATAATAATAATAATGATAATGATAATAATAACAATAATAGTAATAAAAATAACAATAACAATAATAATAATAACAATATCTTTATCATTATCAGCATTTTTATCATTGTTGTTGTTGCTGTTGTTGGTTCTTGTTCTTTTCGTTATCATTATTATCATCATCATCAATATTATCATTGTTATCACTACTAATGTTACTATTAAGATTATCATCATTATCATTACTATTATCTTCATCATAATCATTACTTTTGTGATTGTAATTATTATTACTATTATTATCTTTGTTAATGATATTATTATTCTTATTATCACCATTAATAGTAGTAGTAGTAGTTTTATTAGTTTTAGTAGTAATAGTGGTATAATAAGTAATTTTACTTTTATCATTATCATGTTTGCTATTATTATTATTTTATCATCATAATTTTCATTTCTATTATCGTCATTATTAATATTATTATTATCTTTATTATTAATACTATTATGATTATTATTATCATTATTATTATTATTATTATTACCATTAATATCATTATAACCATTATCCTTATTATTACTATTACTATTATCATCATTATTATTATCATTGTCATCATTGACATCATTATTACCATTAATATCATCATTATTACCATTATAATTAGTTATTATTATTGTCATTATTTTTTATTATTTTTATTGTTATTGCTATTACTGTTATCACCCCTATTACCATAATCATCATTAATATCATCTTCTTTAGTATCACTATCATTATCATTACTACTGTTATTTTTGGTATTTTTAGTATAATAATTATCATCGTCATTATCATCTTACCCTTACTTTTAACATTATCAATATTATAAATACTATCAGTATCTTCATAGTTATAATAATAATAATAATGATAATAATAATAAAAATAATAATAATAATAATAATCATCATCACCAGCATCATCATCATCATCATCATCATCATTATCATTATTGTTATTATCTTTTTGTCATTATCGTTTCTATTAATACTACCGGAAGGGAGGTTTTTGGTAGCGTTGATGAATTAGTTAGTTCGTTGGCTAGTAGGACAACTCAAAAAGTTATGAACAAATATCTATGAAATCTGTAACAGGGGTGTGTCTTCGCCTAATTTAAATGTCATTAAATATTGTTCGTGATTCGGATAATGATGCTCTATGTCGCATGGTGTTTCTGCTCAAATTCATGACTAACCTTTCTTCTCCTCTGCTTCATAAGATGTGTGATAAAGAAATTAATTTTAACATGCATATATATACATAAACATATATGTATATGAATACGAATATATGGACATGTATTCAGAAACATATATATATATATAATATATATATATATATATATATATATATATATATATATATATATATATATATATATATATATATATATATATATATATATATATATATATATATATATATATATATATATATATATATATATATATATATATATATATATATGCGTGTGTATGTACGTATATATATACATACATATATGTATATCTATATATATATATATATATATATATATATATATATATATATATATATATATATATATATATATATACGTATGTATGTACGTGTATATATACACGCATATATATATATATATATATATATATATATATATATATATATATATATATATATATATATATATGTGTGTGTGTGTGTGTGTGTGTGTGTGTGTGTGTGTGTGTGTGTGTGTGTGTGTGTGTGTGTGTGTGTGTGTGTGTGTGTGTGTATGTATGTGTGTGTATATATATATATATATATATATATATATATATATATATATATATATATGTACATATATATATATATATATATAAATATACATATATATATATATATATATATATATATATATATATATATATATATATATATATATATATATATATATGTACTCACACACACACACACACACGCATCTATGTACTTATATATGTATATATGTGTGTGTGTGTATATATATATATATATATATATATATATATATATATATATATATATATATATATACATATATATATATATATATACATATATATATATATATATATATATATATATATATATATATATATATATATATATATATATATATATATATATATATATATGCGTGTATATATACATGTACATACATACGCATATATATATATATATATATATATATATATATATATATATATATATATATATATATATATATATATATATATATATATATATATATATATATATTATAGACACAGTGCTGACATGATCATTGTAATCAACGGTGGTTTGAATCACTTCAGGTTGAATATCAAAATGAAAGCTACTTATTATTTCCTCATTTATTTTTCACATGATTTAAAACATGATATTGGTAGTCGCAATATTCACTCTTAGCCTTAATCACTGCAACAACACTTCTTGGCATGTCTTGAATGTATCGGCGTCCCTTGTCCTTGATTTTGTTTTTCTTTTTTATGCCATACCTCTACCAATCCTTCCATTAACTAAATTTTGTTGGTGCATTCTATTGGGCTCATCTCGTCTTTCATGTCTTCCCTTAAGCATTTTATAAGATTTACATACGGACTATTTCCAAACCAGCCAAGCACTCTAAGACCGTTACTATCTGAATGCGTTTTAACACTTTGGTTGTGTGGAAAGCTTCATCATTCATGAAGATGCTGTCATTATCTGAGAACCACACACGAAGTTGCGGCAGAAGACGTCTAGCAATGATGTCACGATATCTAACTTGATTTGAATGACTGTTTACAATCTCTAATCTTTCAGTACTCATGGCCGAGATCACAGACCACATCATCGCCTTGATAGGGAATCTCACTTGTGCTCTCTGACAATGAGCGTGGTCCTCCTCTAAGCTCGTTTATCTACTTGTACTGTAGACTTATCAGAGAAGCAAACCTGTAGATAGAAGTAACAATAATAGTTACGATATGACTGGAACATTTAAATAACACCCTCTCAAACTCCGTCTCCAACATTTTTTTCTGTTTGCATATGTATTTCACTAAATTATGTTTGAATTACATAAAAATGTAGTTAGCCAACAGCTTTTTCGAAAATACCGTATGTTTTATTATGCCGGATGTTTTATTATGAATATATATGTTGTATATGTTTAACAGAAAATGCAAAGCTAAATAAAGAAACTGGGAAACTAAAACACTAAAAGAAACGTTTATGCTTACCAACTAAATAGTGTTTTTTTCTCTCTCTTTTCTTTCAGCATTTCCACTTTCTCTGCAATAGACAACGCACGAGGTTTCCGTTTTACACCACCTCTTATCTTTGCTGAATCTCTTATTGGGCTAAACAGCAGCAAAGAGAGGATAAAATTAGAAGGAATGAACAGGTGTGCAATCAAGGCCCAACAGCTGATCCGGGAATACAGCGCCATCAAAACATAAACGGCGATTTCAGAAAATAGTTGCGGTAAATCTTAAAATACGCTTCGAAATCTGTGCCGGAAATCTGAAGGATTATCGATGGCCGGATTTTTTTTTATGTCAAGGTGTAAATGTTCTTGAGTATTTTTCTTATTTTTGTTGGTATGTATATACAAATATATGTGTGCGTACATAAATGTACATACACAATCACACATTCACACACACACACACATTCACACACACATATATACATGCACTAACATACACACACACACACACACACACACACACACACACACACACACACACACACACACACACACACACACACATATATATATATATATATATATATATATATATATATATATATATATATATATATATATATATATATATATATTCTTTCGATATCTCCTGGTCACAGTGTGA
>NC_091555.1:35814240-35819240 GCF_042767895.1 Penaeus vannamei
ATAGCTCCCGCAGCGGCACAGTACACCACGATCCCCGACGCATTACGTTTTTTATGGGCCATCATGCAAGCGTCCGTTGCCCAATATTGTGACGAAATTACTTGGCAAAACAATCGAGCAGAGCCGTTACGTCCGCTGATATTAAACTCATTTTACAGTTTTGCAACAAAATGAAGCTTCGAACGGGGCGATTAGTTCATGATTTATATTCTGCGGCGGTGCGGGCGCTGCGCTGGCCGGGAGGGAGGAGCAGGAGGCCGTGATGTCTGCTGCTTGGTAAGTGAGTGAGGGAGTGTGGTATCGCGTATGTGTGGCGTCTGCTAGCTGAGTGTAGGGGTGTATGGTATTGTGAATCCTGTCTGCGGGTCAGGGAGTAAGCAAGGAAGTACTAATGCGTGGTATCGCGAATATTTATAGTAGGATTTGGTTAAGTGTGGTATTGTATCGCCAATCCAGAGGGACTTGCAGAATATGGCATTACTAGTCAATGGTGTTTAAAGAAAGTTTGTAGAAAATAAAGGTGTTTTGGAATTAACAAAGAGAAAATGTGGAGGGCGTATACGTGTGACACCGGTTAGGAAGTACGGACATGTATCCCTGGTAACAAACATCGTGTTTTCAGTGTAGTTGGGTTCTGCAGTTAAAATGAAGTTGGTATTTGAACTCTTTTGATGATCTAATCGCGTCGGGTTCAAAAGAAACAGCCTATAAATAGCCTATAATTTTCAGTTACCTTCTATAATTCTATAAAGATATTGACATACAGCAAATTTTAAGCATGCTGGAGTTTTTTGTTTGTGTGTATCTTTTTAAAGGCTAATGACAGTCGGAAAGATTTGCATATTATTTCCTAGCAAAACCCCACAAGGGCCTAACAGCAGTTCGGTCTCCCTAGCGTGAACAATTAATGCAAGTTGCAGTTACGTTGCTTCCTTTGTCTTGAACAGCCGGTTTAACTCGGCTTCCTCTGCCTCGACCAGTTGCTTCAACTTCGCTACCAGTGTTTCCGATTTTACCATATAAATCTAATTCACTGTTATAACTGATCTTGCATAACCGCAGACATGACTAAGCTAGATTATTAATGATTATATTTGCAGAATAGGTCACTAGATATACTATGTCCTAAACCTCTGACAAAGCTTCTCAGATTTACCTCTTTTATAACTTTCAATACGTCATTTACATTTGCAGAACCCTACGTTTATTTCCCCTTTCAAAACGGCTTTATAGTCCCTTATATTTATTACAGCCATAATAAACTTATTAGTCATTTGAAAATTAATTGTGCTAGTACGAGTCCATCCTTCTAGAAGGTGGAGGCGCAGTCACAAGGGGAAAATTACATAACCAAAATTTTTACACGAACACTGCTCACAGAATTTTGTTTTACACTCGAAGCACGCGCTGATAGCACAGCTGTTTAGCTGATACTTGCTCCAAATCGAATTCTATAATTACCATTGTTGTTGTCATTACTATTATTATCATTATCTTCATTTCCACTACACATATTAGAAGTTTGCTTATATTTCGTCCGTTAGAACGATACACTCATACTTTATTCTTGAGAACATATTCCATGTGACTGCGGATTTGAAGTTTAGTAATTTTGATATAAAATGTGCATCGTATGCCTGAAATTATAATCCATATGAACGCGACTGACAATATAAGTATGAAAGCAACACACATACATATATAAACACACCCACCCACCCACACACACACACACACACACACACACACACACACACACACACACACACACACACACACACACACACACACACACACACACACACACGCACACACACACACACACACATACACACACACACACACACACACACACACACACACACACACACACACACACACACACACACACACACGCACATATAAACACACACACATATAAAACACACACACACATAAACACACCCACCCACACGCACACAGATGAGAAAGTGATGAGAGGGAGAAAAGAAAGGGGGGAGAAGGCGTAAATAGAAAAGATAGATAAAGAATGAGAAACAGAGAAGAAACGGAGGGAACTTATGATGAAACGGGAAAGGGAGAGGAAGCTCAGACATTAAAGGAGGAAGAGGGAGGGAAGCGGATGAGAGAGTGAAGAGAAGGGACATGGAAGGGGGCTGATGTACGGCTGCAGGTGGGAAGGGGGGAGTGAAAATGAGATTTGGGACTGAGACAGGCAGGCAGACCGAGAAGGAAAGAGGGGAGACGAAAAGTAAAAGGAGAGTGAGAGGGGGAGTTTTTTGTAGAAGTAGTAGCAGTGGTATTTGTAGTAGTATTATCAAAACTATCTTTGTTATATTCATCATTATCATTATTATTGTTATTGTTGATATTATCATTATTATTATTATTGTTACCATTATCATTATTATTGTTGATATCATTATAATTATTCTTGTTGATATCATTATTATTGTTAATATTGCAATGCCCAATTAATGTTTATCGTGACGAAACACTAATCATTAATATCTTAGTTTTATAACTGTCCTTTTGTGACATGATTCCATATACCTTCTTTTTCATTTAGTTTATCTTCTGCTCAACACCAGATTCAAAATCATTCATGCAGTTGTTGAAATATGGAAGTATCATTGTGAAGGAAAGCGTCAAACCCCCCACCACATATACTCGCATAGTTAATAAGTAATTATTTCCGTGCCAGTTAAGAAAGGTGTTTTGATAAATCCTATAATGCTATAGTACTTAAACTGGGTATCTCGGATATTAGGTGGGAGACTCACGAGCAGAACCCAAAGAACACCTGCCGAAAAACGAGAAAGCCCTGCGACCCTCTCCAGCTACAGAGCCAATGGGAGTGATGGCGCTGGGCAATAACATTACCCACCCGAAGAGAGTAGAGTGGGTATGTGGACTCGACAGTGGCGCCATCTATTGAGAGTGACAGTCCACATACTGAGACGCATTAAAGAAAGAGCCCGGCGGAGGGTGAGTAAAACATATGTGTGAATAATAAAATCTAATAAAAGAAACAAAAAAAATCAACGACTAAGACAATTAAGACAAATAAACGAGAAAGGAAAAATGTGCGAATAGACGAGGAAAACAGGTGCACACATGCGAAAACAAGTAAAACAAGTGAGAGGACGACCGGACCAGCAAAGAAGCAGCAACAAAATCACGATCTCGAGCTTCCATTATTGTTGTTCTTATCTATTAATAAATGAACCATAAATAAATTCACCGTTTTGTTGTTAATAGCATTATACTAGCGGTAGTATTAATTTTTGTAGTAAGTGCTGTTATCATTATTATTTTTATAGATGTCATTATACAATAATTGTAATTGTTGTAATCATCACCATCATCATAACCATTATTATTCTTATTCTTATCTAATACCAGTCAGTAGTAGTCGTAGCAGTGGCATTAGCTGTTCTTGTAGTAGTAGTAGGATTAAGAGAAGGCTTATCAATATCATTAATGTCATTATTAATTTGCATTTGTATTATAATCATTAGGATTATCGTTTTTGGTTTAAGTTATGTTATTACTCTTGCTACTTTTGATCCCCTTACGATAATACGTAAATACCCCCGTCTTGTTACAATGTACTTGTAATCTAGCACATTTAACTTAATTGGAAATTGTGCTAGATTAATTGACTTATAGTGCAAAAAAGGTGATATTTAATTTTGGAAAAAGATGATCTAAATGAGAATCGATCAGACTTCATATCATAGATATGTAACTAATGCCATGACCTATTTCCTAATATATATATATATATATATATATATATATATATATATATATATATATATATATGTATATATATATATATATATATATATATATATATATATATATATATATATATATATATATATATACACATAAAAAACACTCCACCGTGTTGATACTATGGCAGAAAAACCCACAATGCACAAACTAGATTATTGAGGAAAGTGAGACAACAGTTTCGCAATCGTCCTCGATTCCATCTTCGGGTCTGAGGAGGAAAGGATAAGGATAAGTCCGATGTGCGAAGCTGAGGCTCGCCCGGGCTATGGGGGAGCCCGGCTTGTGCCGACAGATGTCGACTCGATCAACGTGTGACAGCGAGTGCTGACGCGACATAGCTTAGTCCTTACCCACCGCGGTGCCCAGCCACAGCAGTTACTGTAACCTCCGAGCGACTATTGCAACTTCTCGCGCCTGGGCGGGGCGCGAACCGCCGACCCCTCAGATGAGAAGCCGACACGTTACCACTGTACTAGCCTGGAGGCTTAGGAGGAAAGGGAGAGGAAGCAGTATATGTGGGAGGGGAGGAGAAGCACTCGGGAAACACGGGGCAGGTAAGGACAGGAGAACAGAAGTGAAGGGAAATCAGGTCAGGTCGAAAGATCCAGCGGTCTCTGTGAAGGATGACAGGCATAGGGAAGGAGGCGGAGGATGTGGGAAGCGAGGAGGCTGTCGGCAGGAGAAAAACCGCTGTTCAAGTTGAAATTGGACAGCAGCTTAATCAGGGAAGATTCCACTAGTCTGCGGGCATGGACACCAACAGAAGTGAAGACAATCCATCTGATGGCCAGTGTCCCACTGATGGCAGAAGAGGGTGTTGATGCGGTGTCCCCTGGATACAGCGTACATATGCTGAGAGACGCTTAGTAAGACTGTCGCCTGTTTCACCAAAATACTGCTTATCACAGGAGGCACACGGAACAGCATAGGTGTCCACCTTCGAGGTAGAGGGGGGGCAGGTGTGAACCAGGTTACGACGGAGAGTATTCACCTGGCGAAAGGAGTCTGCAGTTGAGAGACTGCAGGGGGCGACGGAGAGAGTAGATCTCCTCAGTGTATGGCAGGTGACGGGTCTCGTTAGGAGGGGAGTCATTGTAGAAGGTCGGTCGCGCCCAGGATAACGCGACGTCGATGAAATGGAGAGGGTAGCCCAGTTTGGAGAACGAACGACGAAGAAAATCGATCTCTCCATCCGG
>NC_091555.1:35839240-35846740 GCF_042767895.1 Penaeus vannamei
TTACACACCATTGTCCCGGGAAATATATGAAATACTACAATATTACCAGAAGCATTTCGGTTGCGTTTCAAGTCATATTTAAAATATTATTAAGAAGAAAGATACAAATTGACTATCTACATAATGCCCAAGAGAAGCGAGGAATATCATGAAAGATTTAGGCCACATGAGTAGGAGAAGGAGGGTGACGGAAGTAAGAAAGATTGCGAAAACGACGGGAAGTGAAATGAGATGTAATGAAAATTGTCAGTTGCCTCAACGCCAACGTCATGAAATAGAAGGGATATGAGACAGTAGGGGAAGATAATGAAGAAGGACAGATGAGGAAGGGAGACCCGAATATACCAGAAGTAGGGAGAAGAGAAGGTAAGGACAAAGCACGATGAAAGAGCAAAACAGTAAACCAAGAACGATGAAATGTGAATGTGAATATGGAATATAACACTGTTTTAGAATGTGAGGGAAGTAAAATATCAGCTATTAAGAAAATGGAAGTCTCAAGAAATGAAGAAAGAAAAAAGGAGGGAACAAATTTGATGAATGGTAAAAATATGGAAGTAAAGTAACAAGAAAATAGTTATAATAAAAATGTAAGGGCTAGAACAAGAGACCTAATGTTAAATAATTCGCAAAAGAATAATAAATGATGATACAATATTGTTTTTATTTCTTTTATTATCATCACTTATTATGATTATCATTATTATTTTCTGTCATCATCAGTATTATCATTATTGTTGCTCTTATTATCATTTCCTTTTCATGTTCATAACAAAAACAACAATGTTAATGATGGTGGTAAACATAATGGTAATCATAAAACTAATAATAATAACAAAGATGATAATGGTAATGATAACCATTATGGTAATGCTGATAACGACAATGTGTATCTATTTATATATACAATGTTAATAATAATAATGAAAGTTAAGAGGTTGATGATAATGACGATGTTGATAATAATAATAATAATAATAATAATAATAATAATAATAATAATAATGAAGATGTTTGTAGTGTACGGCTGCGTACATCCCGACTCTAAGGATGATGTCATCTCCATGAACCTCGGCCAACGTATCACGAGCCGCCAGAGACGAAGTCCCCGCCGTGTGCCACGTGCGGTTACATCCCGCAGACACGTATTTTTTTTCACCTGCGACAAAGTCCCGCAGGCTTCTTATTCATTTATATATTTTTTTCTTTTACGTCCAACCACCAGTCAAGAAGGACAGAGTTGATTGTATGTTTGTAGTGATGAAATGAACTTGGTTATTTTTATAACCATGAACGTAATTTTTACCAAGACTCACTACTCGTATGGCGTTGAAGTCGCCAAGCCAAAATGGATATTTATTTATTTTTAGATCTGAATATTGTAAATGTTATGGCCGAAATGCACAGTTTTGAAGACAACTGTTTATGATCGGGTTTTCTCCATATCCTTTCCTTTATCTCTCTAATGCTTTTCCCTCTTGTCGACGTCTCCAAATTGTCGCGATAACCTAACCACCGAAGGAGGTGACGGTCGTTAACCAGCTTCTATTTTGTTTTTCCCCTTCCCTCTCTCGTCTCGGTTGTTTGGATTGCCGAACTATCGGCTTGGTCTTCAGGCACTTCATTTGCCCATATTCTTCTTTCGCGCCATGCCTGGGGCTTGGCCTGGGGGTATATATACTAGTGGTTGAGGTCAGGAAACTCACTTCGGTCCTGACCTCTGTCCCGCACGTTGGTCCTTCGTGGTGGAAATTTTACCTGTGTTGTGCTCTCGCTGGGACTTACTTCACACACGGATTTACTAGGATTGCTGAGTATCTCCTCAAGCTAAGTGATTGATGGTCGTGTGTAGGAGACGACTGGTCTCTTTTGGACTTAAGCGTGACATGCTGCATTATTATCTGCAGGGTGCACTCTTTCGTGAAGTCCCATAGCAGTACTTTTTAATTCCAACTGTTTGAGAGCATTTGGACCAAGTGATTTAGAGGAACACTGCTTGAGGATCCGTACCTCCAGTGCATTCATTTTAATAACTAAGTTATTACTTAGTTTTATTTCGTTCGTACTTGAGGAGTCATACCTCCTGTACATATATATATTTAATTTAATTAATGTAACTCTTTCCTTTCGTCCCTGCTTGAGGATCCGTACCTCCAGGGATAAAGATCTTTATCAAGAGCTTTTTTCGAATATAGGTTTCTGTTGATTCCTGCCTGACCTTGTGGGTGATCAGGCAGACTTTGATGCTCAATCTTATTACATGATAATTGATTTTGTTGTTGTTGTCGTTTGTTGTTTTGTTGACTGATTCCTGTCTGACCTTGTGGGTGTTCAGTCTTCGTGAATAGTCCCTTCCTTGACTTTTTCAGCCTTCTTATTAATTTATTTCTTAATTCTTTTACACACAAGTACTCTTATTAGGTATCCGTCAGTACTAGCTTTGGTTTGAAAGTTAACGTCCATTTGGGTTGGATGTTAACCCTTTAACGTAATTTAGGAACGGATGTTTTTATGCTAAACCCCCTAGTAACAGTACTTCTGGAGTTGGGAGCCAACTTGGGGAAGACAGTTTTTATATCTCGTAAGTTTTATCTGGTGTTAATTTCTCGTGCATCACCTCCAAATGCCTGTAACTCCCCAGTGAGTGTAACTTGCTCCCTAAATAAAAATCGTACCAACGCAGAGCTTTTACTCAACTCCAGTCAGAATATAAATTAATCTTACAACCACTGAAGTTCTGGTTCTGACCAAGGTTAGATGCCTAAATCTTTCTCGGACTCGGGTCTCCTAAACAGCACATTGCTGGTCGCTCTGACATCACGTAACCCTTGAAAGGCTGTAAAAAGGCTAGATAAATCAGAGAATACTAAGCTGATATCAAAAGAACAGATTGATTTTGCTATACCTGTGTTCCCGCTCCCAGCAGGCGGATGCTCAAACCAAAGGGAAGAAGAATTCAATTATCTTGCTTTTTTTCTTCCAAACACGTCCACGCAGACGCTCAACCTACGCTATCTCCCTTTTCACATCTACACACACATCCAACATGCAGCACACACATTCTGTACTTTCCTTCCACCCTTCTCTGATACAACACCCACATCCACTTACACGACACACACGGTTTCCGAACCTACTAATCGGGTGGTGGCAGCGTGCCTTAGGTCTGGAACCTTACATTGTTCACTGCAGACGAATCTTCCCCTTGAGCAAAAACTCCATATTCTCGGTTGACCCCGGATTCAACCAGACCACTTAAATCTACTGGGTCTACGCCCCGCTACAATGTTGATAATAATAATAATAATAATAATAATAATAATATCAATAATATTAACTAATGACAATGACGATGATAGTAATAATATTATTAATAATAATGCAATAATGATAACAATAACTTAAACAATAATAAATTAATTATGATGATAATAATAAATATAATAATGATGATAAGGAAATATTGATAATAATAATAATAAAAATAAAAACAACAATAAGGATAATAATAATGAAAATGATAATAATAAATAATAATAATAATGATAATAAGAAAAACAAACTTGAATATATTGATAATTATGATAAAGATAACAATGATAGAAGAAGTAATACTAATAATGGTAGTAATCATAGTAATAATAACATTAATAATGATAATGATAATAATCATCATCATTATTATTATAATTATGATAATAATAGCAGTAGTAATACTAGTAATTGTGATAATAAGGAATAAATAAGTAAATGCTAATAATTATAATGATTGTATTAATAATAATAATAAAATAATAATAATAATAATAATAATAATAATAATAATAATAATAATAATACTGTGAATCATGATAGTAGTAATGATATTTAAACATCAATAATGATATTGTTATCAACAGCAGCATTAAAGTAAAAGAATGAGTGCCGTAGCGGCGGTGATGGTGAAGTATAAAACATTTCAGACACGGACAGAACTTCACGTCAGAGTTCTGATAAACCGCGGAAGAGGTGATCATCATATCATATATCAGGTAAAAAGAGATTAATACTTTTACAGTAAAGTTTTAATGCAGGATGCAAGAGTTTGGGAAACACAGGACGACGACGACAAAAAAAAAAGAAAAAAAAAGGATAAGCGGTCCGTAATTTTGAAAAAAAAAAAAAAATGTTTTGGCTTAATAAGTGGAGAAAATGAAATCTTGTCATTTATAAACATATTAATTTGTCATTCTGCACAGACGGATAAATTGAGAGAAAGAGGGATAGTGTGTGTGTGTGTGTGTGTGTGCGCGCGCGCGCGCTTTCTTACAGTTTGTTGGTTTAAAGCTAAATCATAGTTAAGTATAAAGTTTTCATACCAAAAAGAATGGAAAGGAACACAAATCATATCACTCGCACCATCCTTCAGCTCCTGTTGTTGCAGATTCCTTTTCCTCTCTCGCTTCCTTCAGAATATTTAGTGCTGGCGTCGCTATGATGATCTCCCTCGTCTCTCTAATCCTCTTCTCGCTCTCCTTCTTTCTATTTTTTCTATCTCTTCAGTCTCTTTCTCGCCAGTGTTATTACTTCAACGGGATAATCGGTCTTCTAGGTTCCCTCATTCGTTTTCTTTTTAAAAATTTGTGTCATGTTTATTTAATTTTTTTATTTTATTCATTTTTTATTATTTATTATTTATTTTATTTATTTATTTATTTATTTATTATTTATTTATTATTATTTTTTTTTTTACAATTGCATTACTTATTGCTTTAACCTGCTTGGTCATACCATTCCATTGTTACCATTATTATTTTTAGTATCTTTTTAGTTATCATTATCACCATCATCATTGTGATCATCATGTTCTATATCATCATCATTATTGTTATCATTACTATTTTGTATTATCATTATTGTTGTGCTATGGTTCTTAGCATTATCATTATCATTATTATTATCATCATTATTACCGTTATTATTGATGTTTTTATTGTTGTTGTAGTTATCATCATCATTATCATTATTATTATCATCATTTTCATTATTATCATCATTTTTATTATCATCATTATCATTATCATCATTATTATTATCATCATCATCATTATCATTATTATCATCATCATTATCGTTATTATTATTTTGAATTATCATTATCATTATCATTATCATTATCATTATCATTATCATTATCATTATCATTATCATTATCATTATCATTATCATTATCATTATCATTACTATTACTATTACTATTACTATTACTATTACTATTACTATTACTATTACTATTACTATTACTATTACTATTACTATTACTATTACTATTACTATTACTATTACTATTACTATTACTATTACTATTACTATTATTATAATTATAATTATCATCATTACTATTATCATATTAATTTTTATCATTAACAATAATATTATTATTATCACTAACATTAATATTGTTATAACCATCATTAGAAGTAGTAGCATTGTCATTATTATTATTCTGCTATTACAGTCTTTAACATCGCTATTACCACTAGTATTACTATTACTACCTTTCTCAGTTAATACAATAAAATATTAACTTTCTTTCCTTTTTTTCATTCGTCCGTTTCCGTTTGAAATTTAGTTAATGGCTTTCTTTTCTTTTCTTCTCTGCGCACTTTCATCAAATGGAGTCGGGGTAAATGATATTTAAAACTCATTTACCTTGCTGATCATTAATGAATGTTTGAAATAATTTGAATGAAGAATATGAAGTGTGTAATCTTTTGATTATTTTCCGAATATATTCTTACATAAGAACTGGATTTGTTTCCTATATATCTCAAAATAAAGAAAATGTATAGGGAGCAAGCTGGGAAAACTGTGATCATCTAGCCTCATTGTATTCTTGTTTGAATTTAAATTTTATTATTCAGCTGCATAATGTTGCTAATTCATCCTTGAATGTAAATTAATATTTTAAATTGTACATCAGTTTTATTTCAAACTGTTTTTGCCTCTGATTGTTACGATTGTTTAAAGGTCATGGGACATCAAAGGATTGTCGCTATTTATGATTATAACTTTGGTATTAGATTGCAGATTTTGATAAAATCTTAAAGTTTTTTTTTTCTGTTATGAAACACTAAACAAGGGCTACAAACAAAGGCATGTTGACAAATTCAATTTCGTTATGACATAATTCATAATGGCGTTAAAGTAAAAGCATTTCATCTAAATCAAATTCAAAAGGAATTATCCTACTTCTACGGGTGCAGATGTACAATAGCTTCGCATATTAGCGGAGTACTTCCGAAATATTGCATGTCATGTACGAGGAAATTGTGAAAATATTCAGATTTAAAAAAATAATTCTATTTATTTAGTCAGCTTATTTTGACGTTATTGACCATATGTTTAGCTATATGTTAAGGTAGATTTCAATCGACAAGACAGCGGCCTGCGACTAAAGAGAGTCGAGCGAATGAGAGATTTTTTCCTCATTCACATGACTCATGAATCGCTCAATGGTTCGCTGAGTTTGCGTTTTCATCAAAGCCATTTAGCAAGTGAGAAGCGACCGAAGAAGGTCAGAGGGGATAAAAACAATGCGAGAACTTGCGAGTTGCAGTCGGAATGACACCGTCAATCCGTCAACATGGTCACTCTCCTCCTGCAGGTCTAGGTCAACTATCTGCAAGAAGTCTTCCTACAAAAGATCACGGAGATACGGAGACTGATGCGAAGATGGCTTAAAAGGAATCGCCAGCAGGTCTGGGTTCGTAGTTGGCAGAACAGAGAGCCCTTGACCACACTCAGTACTATGTCCCGGTCCAGAAACTGAAGACGGATGATCCGAACTGCTTCAAGAATTAAATGAGGATGTCCCTGGATCTGTTTGATGAGATCCTCGAGAGGGTGAGGCCGGCTGTCAGCGGACCTGGTATCAATGCCCGTGCATCCCTCGATCCTGTATTGAAGTTCACACTGAATTTGAGGCCCCTAGCCACTGGGGGCGGGCACCCGAGCCTCGGGTTTTACTACAGGGTCAGTAAGACATCATCTGCCGTGCCATCCCCAAGGTGTGTGAGCCCATCGTGGAAGCCTACAGGGAAGAAATGTTCAAGTTCGCCTCCCCTGATGAGTAGAAAAACTGGTCACGGAATTCGAGAGGAGGCGGCACATACCCCATGCTATAGGGGCCCTTGATGGAAAGCACGTTAAACTCGGGCAACGAGCAATGGTGCATGTATAAGCATTGCTATTCTACCAGTCACAAGTTTACTTTAATTATTTAGAGTTTCCGGTTCTATATTACAAAAAAAATATTTTGAATCCCGTCTCACGCAAGATCCCATACCGTGTAGTCTTTTTTATAAATCAACTAATTGGTAGGAATGTTATCAATTTATATATTTACTCTGATTTTATTTTTATGTATACCCCCCCCCCCCCACACACACATACACACACACACGTACATACATACACGTACACATACACACACACACACATACACACACACACACACAC
>NC_091555.1:35881740-35884240 GCF_042767895.1 Penaeus vannamei
TTGTGTAAGTGCCTTCTATGAATGGGATGTAAGTGCCTTCTATGAATGGGATGTACGACCCTCTAAAGTTAAAAGGGTAGGAGAAGAACAGTAAATATTAAATGAATTTGTCAAAAATAGTTCCAAAATACAGCATGTTGCAAAAGGCAATAAACAAATTAAATATGTAGTCTTATTTTTCTTCGTGTTGGGTGTCAGGAGTAATTGTTAAAGGAAATAGACTGAATGTTATTAGTAATGACAGTGCATTACTAAAGTAAAGGAAATAAGAATTTCAAAAAATGCTTTAGCAAGTATATAATCCAAAAATCACGAATAACTAGAAAATAGATTCTTCAACACATTTAAGAGCAAGTTAAAATCTGCTATTTAATAGCTCTTCCAAACTGAGAGTTTGGAATGAAAACAACAAAAGTAAATAAAACGGTCTTTTCCCTGGATAAAAATAATGCAATTATAAGTAGGTATTGTTTCTCTTCTACAGAATACTATAGCTATGAATATGAGCCACTTGATGCTCATGGTCGGTACAGATATGTCTACAGCTTGTGATTCTATAATAATATCTATTAGCGACAAAATCAGTAATGCAATAAGAGAATTTCATCGAAACTACTAATTTCCGTCAGTTATGTTTGCGGTTTGTTTACAATTGTGACGTCATGGAACTGTAGCATGCTTCCTATGGAGGTAGTTTGAAAATGCTTGGTTTGGTTCCGAAACGAGACCAAGATATCTGACAAAGAAGTTCCATAAAAAAAAAATAAAAAAATAAAAAAAAACAGGCATGAACAAGAAGTTTCAAGATTTTTCAAGAAACCTTAAGATATCTTGTCAAAATTCCGCCTGAAGTTCACAAACGCCTACATAAGAATATGGTAAGATTTTAGTGGAAGTAAAACGTAGCTTCAGTAATATGAATATTGGATAATAGTCTGTGTTCCAACCTGCAGCCGTAGTGATGAAGTGATGTTCCTTTGGATAATTATGAAGCAGAAGCCCATTTCATAATAAAAGAAGGAGAAACCTCAATATGGAGCAAAAGTATAGACACAAGAAAGGAGAGGGGACAAAATGCAAATCAATCTTACCGAGGCTCGATCCATCAGTGTTATAGACATTTTTCGAAAATAGGACCACACACACACATACACACATATATGTATACACACACACACATAAACACATATATGTACACACACACACACACACACACATATACATATACATACATATATATATATATATATATATATATATATATATATATATATATATATATATATATATATATACACACACACACACACACACACATACATACATACATATATATATATATATATATATAATATGATAAAAAACTAAGGCCCAGTCAAAAGAATGGAAGTACTTGGACTCCCTACCCCTCTACCCTGAACAGGCAAGGTCATGCTCACAGTCTTTTGGGTCCAGCATGGAATAGTGTTGATGGATTTCCTGGCAAAAGGTGTTACAGTTACAAAACTTAATATGCTTTATTGCTGCAGAAATTGCGAGTAGCTATTGAAACCAAGCGGCGCGGAATGTTGATCGAAGGCGTCCGCTTCCTCCAACTTAACGCCCCTGTTCACAACTCTTACATTGCCCAGATAGTAAGCTTTGTAATTGCAGTACCTTTTGCCAGGAAATCCAACATCTCTACTCCCTGCTGGTTCCAAAAGACTGTGAGCATGACCTTGCCTGTTCAGGGTGTGAATCGTGCCTTTTTGAGGGGTAGCGCGTCAAAGTGCTTCGATTCCTTTGAACTGGGCCTTAGTTTATCATAATAATGGACCCAATTCTCATCCTGCATCATCAGTTTCTCCAAAAATACTCATGGATTCTTGGGACATGGCTAAATGACCCTCAGGACAATGAACTTGACCCTGTTTCTGAAAAGGTGTTAGTAGCCTTGGAACCCATAGAACAGACTTTTGCATATGCAGATGGCCCGGAAGGACTTTTTCCACAGACCCAACAATATTCCTGATATCTTGGGCAAAGCAACGAACGGTAACACGGCGATCTCCCAAATGGTAGACTCCACTTGACGGATGGTGTCTTCGTCAGTGGCAGACTGGGGTCTCCCTGAGGTAGGAGACGTTTTCACAGACCTGCGACCACACCTGAATTGGCGATGGCAATTGATGGGGGTTTCCGCCCGCCAAGTTGCTTTCATTTCAATGAAAGTCTCTTGTGGTGTGTCGCCATTCAAGTTTAAAAACCTGATCATTGCTCGTTAATCCGTTGATTCTATTTTCACTTATTGCTCCTTCACTGCTGTAACAAAAAGTAGATTATGAGTTGAAAATTGGAATTCGAATCATGACTTATTGTGGTGTGGTGTGGTGTATATATATATATATATATATATATATATATATATATATATATATATATATATATATATATATATATATATATATATATATATATATATATATATATATATATATATATATTTATATATATAAATATA
>NC_091555.1:35906740-35911740 GCF_042767895.1 Penaeus vannamei
CCATATCTCTATGTACATATATATATATATATATATATATATATATATATATATATATATATATATATGTATATATATACATATATATAAATATATATATACATATATATGTATGCGTGTGTGTAAGTGTCTGTGTGTGTGTGTGTCTGTGTATGTGTGTGTATGTATACATACATACATACATACATATATATATACATATATATATATATATATATATATATATATATATATATATATATATATATATATATACATTTACACACACACACACACACACACACACACACACACACACACACACACATATATATATATATATATATATATATATATATATATATATATATATATATATATATATACATATATGTATATATATATTTGTGTGTGTGTGCGTGTGTGTTTTATGTGTCTTTTTGTATGATTGTGCGTCTGTGTTTGTACGCAGACACACGCTCACACACACATATATGGATGTACACACACACACACACACACACACACATACATATATATATATATATATATATATATATATATATATATATATATATATATATATGTATGTATATATATATACATATATAAACATGTATATATTTATGTATACACACACACACACACACAGAATTTTCCTTCTATTTTACTGTTCTATTTTCAGTAGACTCATCATGGAGGTAAGAGTTACTATAGCATTTTGTTAAATCGTTCTTAAAACAAAAGGATACAGTCTCAACGATTCAATTTCATCCATATTCCTCGGCACAATTATAACATACCTCTGCAACATGAATAACATCATCAAAGGAAAAGTATATTCACCACACCGATTTCGAATTGTTTTAAATCCAATTGTTTCGGAGCGGCCGCAGTCGAAGTGAAAGAGAACTGTTAGAATATAGTGAGGAGGCACGTTTAAGCTTCTCAAGGGAAGGAGACTTCAGGTGGATGGATGGCGGTACACCGAAAAGATACAGCGCGAGTTTGAGGGTAAGCCCTTACAAAGCGGATTTGGGTCATTCTTGGGATTCATTTGAAAAATATGTTTACACGGACTGCACAATCATACACATACACACTCACACACACACACACACACACACACACACACACACACACACACACACACACACACACACACACACACACACACACACACACACACACACACACACACACACACACACACACACACACACACACACACATACACACACACACGCACATACGCCCGGGAGCACTTACATGGAAATTCGTACACAGAGAGAAAGGGATGAACATGAATCTTTTCCAGAAACAAGATGAAGATGGCACTCCGCTTCATGTTGCATTTACTAATCTCGACTTTCTTGCTCTCTCTCTGTGTATTTTGAATAATGCCTAATGCAATCGTAGAAAGTATTTATGTTTTGTGTGGTAATAGTGTTACCGTTAGTTTAATGTTTTACATACCGATAAAGTATCAGAAAATAGAAATATAAGACCAGGGAAAGTTTTTATTTTATCAGCCTACTACTCAAAGCAAAGTCAGGTATATATAAGACCACGATGAAAGCACCTTTTTATTGATATAAATAATTTTCTCCATTGCGTTTACATAAATTGATCAAGTTTAGATATAAAAAAAGTAATTTTCGAAAACAGTGAAACAAAGGCGAATCAATCTATTTTAAAAGAAAAGATATATCGTAATGAAAATATTGATTATTAATGTCATAATTTCATAATTACCCTTGGATGTTTTTCATATTGTGCATCAATATGAAAAAACATCCAACCCAAGTTTTCCTGACAAGGTAAGAAATATAATGAACAGATCCAAAGACCTCGCTGGGCCGCTGCTGTCGGGGGTTGATTGATTAACTAAGTAAAGTGATTTGCTGCATCAGCAACTATGGTCATTAGCGGCGCATTCCTTACATAATTAATGGTACCAGTATTTTTAAATGCATAATGAATTACCTATTAATATTCACATATCGATATACATTATTGTATCTTATTACCATGAATGGCAATAAACAGCACAAACAAAACGACCTATATATGGAATTTCTCTGCCAACTGATTCTCCCGGTTTGGTTAGACGATTCCCGCTGGATCCCGAATCAACAATGGAGACAGACGTTGCGCCGGTGTGTGTGTGGCTTCAGGAGGACGCCGCTTGATATTCAGCATCGGTTTCGGGATCAAGCAATGCACGTGAGTAAAAGTGTGAAAAAATATATGAATATATTAATTTATGTATATATATATATATATATATATATATATATATATATATATATATATATATATATATATATATATATATATATATATATATATAAATGCGCACACACACACACACATACACACATACACACATACACATACACACACACACACACACACACACACACACACACACACACATACATATGTATGTATGTATGTGTATATATGCATTTATACATATCTATGTATATATATATATATATATATACATATATATAAATATATGTATATATATATATATATATATATATATATATATATATATATTTATATATATATAAACATATGTGTCTGCATGTGTGTGTGTGTATACATATCTATAAATGCTTATATACATATACCCACATACATACATACATATATATATATATACATATATATGTAGATAAGTATATATATATATATATATGCATATATATATACATGCATATATATATATATATATAGATATATAGATATATATATATATATATATATATATATATATATATATATAGATAGATAGATAGATAGATAGAGAGAGAGAGAGAAAGAGAGAGAGAGAGTGAGCGGGAGAAAAAGAGAGTGAGTGAGATGGATAGATAGATAAATATGTATGTATATGAATATATATATATATATATATATATATATATATATATATATATATATATATATATATATATATGCACACACATACACAAAAACACACACACACATACACGGACTCACATAAACACACACACACATGCCTGAACGTACGCACACATGCATATATATATATATATATATATATATATATATATATATATATATATATATATATATATATATATATATATATATATGTATTTATATATATATGTATATATATAAATACACACATATATGTGTACACACACACACACACACACACACACACACACACACACACACATATATATATATATATATATATATATATATATATATATATATATATATATATATATATATATATATATATATATATATACATACATAAATGTGTGCGTGTGTGTGTGTCTGTACTTTCATATATGCATATATGTATATATATATATACAATTATGTATAAATATATATATTACTGAATACCTTGTTGCAAGGCAGTGATTCAGGGTAGTTCTGTGTTGGTGCGTAGGTTCGCTCGGTTCATGCGAATTGTTGACGTGGTGCAGGTAGGTGTTGGTGGAGGACAGGGTATTGCCGGGAGCTGAACAGAAAGGATAGCCAGAAATTATAAAGTAAAGAGGTGTCACCGTGGTTTGCGGGATGTCGTAGGCTATTTACTTCTACTTAGTACGAGAGATTTTGGCTTCCCCTAGAAAGTGAATATAGTGATTTTTATTGATTTCTTCGTACGAATATGGAGACATGCAAACTTTTACATTTGTGTTAGTTTGTAAATCTAAAATAAGTATAATTACTTAAGCGTACAACATAATTGTGTATTTATACTTAATACATGTATTTTCTTTTCTTTTTGCAAAAATGTTAAAAGTATGATTCCCCCTTAAAAGGTCTATGGGTATCGAGCAGTGGAACAACCATTCAGACTGCAAGAAGAATGAAAACATTAAGGAATCAACAAATAACATCAATAAAAATAATGTAAACACGGGGATTGTTTGTTTTAAAAAATCTTAAAGTGCACTATCTGTGTCTTTTCTTAATAAGTAACTGGAATGAGCATTGTTTTACATCCTTTACAATTGTACCACTTTATGAGGCAAAAAGACACTGGACTATCGGTTTCGACCGAGGGAATAATTCCTCACAAATCATTGGACCGATTAGTTCCAAGCAGTCTGTGGTATGGGCTGTAAAGGTTGTACATTTAATACCGTAAAGTAACGAGGATGATTTGACTGAAATAATAAAACTGGCTAAGGGAATGGGATTGGAAGGGGATAATCTGAAAAGTTTTATTAAAGAAAAAAAAAAAACTCCGAGAAAAAAGAGCTAATGAAAGAGAAGCAAGAAGACGTGACCAGAAACACACAGAAAATCTGAAAAGAATAGAGGTGGAGAAAGAGGCGAAACTGCGTGCACTCGAACTGGAAAAGTTGGAACATGAGCGAAGCAAAGTGGTAAGACGTTATGACTATTGAGACCGTGTGTGCAAACTAGCACTTTCCAAGTTGCCAGCGTCTATTGAGGAAAATGACAGTAATGATGCTTACATTTTTCGTTTTGAAAGACTAGCTACCAATGCAGGTTGGGACGAGTGGATATATGGGCTGTAAGTTCAGCTATATTATTACAAGGTAAATGCCTTGAAACATACCAGCACCTTACCCCAGCTGAGGCCCATGACTTTGTGTACAAGAAGTCCTACTGAAATCATTCCAGTGCACAGCTGAAGGATATAGAATGAGATTTCGTAAGTTTTTTTTTTTTTTTCTTTCTTTTTTAAGAATGAATCTGCCTTACTATTTGTGAATAAGTTAAAAGATAATCTTAACAGGTGGATTGAACTTGCTGGATGCGAAGACTCATGTGACCTTTTTGAAGTAAAGTTAAGCAAACAGATTTTGAATGCTTGTGAAAGACAAAGAGGTTACAACTTTTGATCAGTTTGTAAAATTAGCAGAATTGTATATGGAGGCTCACATGACGCGAAGAAGAGCAATTTTGAAGGTCATGATTGTAAAGTTGCTAATTTAGCTTGTGATAGTATAGTTCAATTGTCCGACAAAAGAGAAACCCAAAGTTTCATC
>NC_091555.1:35926740-35931740 GCF_042767895.1 Penaeus vannamei
TAAGGAAGGGGGAGGGGGGCGATTAGGGATTAGAAGGAAGCAACGATAAATCTTCGGGAGTGGGGATGGGGGATTGGCGAGGATTTACGGGGTAACGCTAAAGATCCAGGGGGCCAGTGGCAAAGGGTTAGGGACCAAGACAAAGGTTTAGCAAGCACTGGTATTTAATCTCGTTTAGTGGCATCAGTTCTATAAATTATAAATAATATAATTTCGGATTTTGTATTTCGACATCAACTGTGAGGATATTTGGATATTGAATATTCCTTGAAGCGGGAATGGAGTGAAAAAGATTGAGAACCACTGATTGACAGGATTAACGCATGTTCAACGATAAATAATTGCTTGTACATACACACACGCACGCACACTACACAAGCGCGCACGCAAAGCCACGCACGCACACACACAAACCCACACATTTTCATATCCTGTTATCCACGTAAAAATTCTCTAAACAAACGAAGAAAAGTGTCGCAGATGTGATTCTCCATGCCTTCCTAAGGGTCCTCACGTCTGGCACACACCTGGACATGGAGAGCCCTCGCCAGCCTTCACCTGTTCTAATGAGCAAAAACTTTCGGATGATTCTTACGGCATATTCTTCTCCTGTGTTGATAATCGCCGATCAGAAAACTTAAGAAGCTGCGGTACTTGGTTCCAGAAAAGGAGATATATATCTGGAGAGTATATTTTACTTAGCTGCCCTTAAAGAACATTGGCAGCTGGGACTCACATTTTTTTTCCAATTAAATCATCATGAAACTTTTCTAACTGCTTCGTTTTCAGAAAGTTCTTCAAGACTTAAACCAGTAGCTTCGACAGTCTATGGGAAGACTGTTTTTACTGATATATTCATACTTTTTGCTTTGCTCGATTTAACCCATGAAAAAGAAAGAAAAAAGTCCCGCTCATTACGTAAAATTTGGTGTCTGTATTGTAACTTCTTGCATAAGGCACTTGTTAAAGCTGTCATTATACACAAAATGTCTACTTCACACGAAAGAGACTGAGAATGATAGAGAGAGAGAGAGAGAGAGAGAGAGAGAGAGAGGGAGGGAGAGAGAGAGAAGGAGAGAGAGAGAGAGAGAGAGGGGGGGGGAGAGAGAGAGAGAGAGAGAGAGAGAGAGAGAGAGAGAGAGAGAGAGAGAGAGAGAGAGAGAGAGAGAGAGAGAGAGAGAGAGAGAGAGAGAGAGAGAGAGAGAGGGAGGGAGGGAGGGAGAGAGGGAGAGAGAGAGAGAGAGAGAGAGAGAGAAACCTCTGTTGTTCGCACTATTCTTTTAATTTATCACATAATTTTCACCTCCCTTTTCCAGATCTAGTTTGGAAGAAATGAACTAGAAACAGTAGGGAGAGTAGATGTTATCAAGGCGAGAATGAAAATAAGTTTACCGACAGAAAGTTAAATTTCCTTACCTTTTCCCAAAACAAAGTTTAGGAGAAGTCGGAATAAGGTCAGCACAAGTTGTTGATGTTTGAGACGGCGGAAAGAGAGAGAGAGAGAGAGAGAGAGAGAGAGAGAGAGAGAGAGAGAGAGAGAGAGAGAGAGAGAGAGAGAGAGAGAGAGAGAGAGAGAGAGAGAGAGAGAGAGAGAGGTAGGTGGGGTGG
The DNA here is from genome assembly GCF_042767895.1 of Penaeus vannamei. NCBI lineage: Eukaryota > Metazoa > Arthropoda > Malacostraca > Decapoda > Penaeidae > Penaeus > Penaeus vannamei. The sequence continues at coordinate 35,928,349 of NC_091555.1, forward strand.
AGGGAGGGAGAGACGGAAAGAGGGAGAGGGAGAGAGAGAGAGAAAGAGAGAGAGAAATCAAACAGGTGACTATTTCATCAACACTCTTCATTACTTTGTGTTAGTGTTGTCACTGTGTTAGGATAATTTATATTAATAGAGTCACTGCAATTATCATTAGCACTTGTCATAGAAGCAGCATCATGAATACCATTATTATTATTGTTATCATTATCAATATTATTATTTTCAAAACTGTAATTACAACTTAGACATTACTACTGCTGTTCATACTACAAATCATGTGTATTTTTGTTATGGTTATTTTAGCTGATATTATTCTTGACGCCATTGTTGTTACCACTTTACGGTAGTAGTGGTAGTGATGATAATAATGATGATGCCCATGATCATAATGATAATGATGATGATGATGATGTCGGTGATGATGATCATAAAATTGCTGCTGCTGATAATAATGATGACAATGATCTTGTGAACACGATGGTGATAATTATAGACTAATGATATCAGTGATAATAACAATAAGACTAAGGATGACAATAATAATGATTATTATTGTCATTATTGGCAGTAGCTCTAGTAGTATAAATAGTAGTAGTAGTAAAAATATGAAAATTATAATATAATGAGCAGAATGGTTGTAACAAAAACACTAAAAAAAACACACACAACACCACTATCTCCACTATATTTTCCTTCCATACTTGCAATTACCACCACCATCACTATTCCGTATCTCAACACTGATAATGATATCTTCCATCTTGCCACACAGGACACAGCTGTATTATTAGTTTTTGCACAAGTGGTATATTGATACCATCTCGGTATTAGCCTCATTGCCGAGGGACAAATGGAAAGAATGATCTCACGGATAATGACGAGGGTTAATGGCCTCCCCTGGACTGACACTGCATTAACGAAAGGACAGTAACTTCTGAGTCTTACGGAAAAAAATGTTTATAAAAAGGAAACGCGGTGTCGCAGTCATAAAAAAATATATATGTGTATATAGATAGATAGATAGGATGACCCTGAAAACTCTGGACACCTCTGGATCTGCGTAGGTGCCAGATTTTCGAAATTGCAAAACAATTTTTGTTTATATATGTTGTAAATATTTAGCAGAAAAGTACTACATGCACATTCTTTTAAAGGTATACAGTTATCAGTTATTTTTTAGCATTGCAATCTCTTTTCTTTGCTGAATCCATCAAAAGGCTTTACAGCAGCAAGTGATGATAAAGTGAGAAATTGGCGCCTAAACGCGGTAAATTTGAAAATGAGCTTCGTAATCAATGCCGTAGTTCTGAAGGAACCGGATTATCGATTAATCTCCCTCTCTCTCTCTCTCTCTCTCACTCTCTTTCTCACTCTCTTTCTTTCTCTCTCTCAATCTCTCTCTTTCTCTCTCTCTTTCTCTCTTTCTCTCTCTCTCTCGATGTAGATGAATACACATGTATCATAACTGCATTTAGGTTGGACTTTTAACCAATTTAATTTTTGGATATGTGGGCTAATGTGATCAAGTTTACTGATATTACCTATATATATATATATATATATATATATATATATATATATATATATATATATATATATATGTGTGTGTGTGTGTGTGTGTGTGTGTGTGTGTGTGTGTGTGTGTGTGTGTGTGTGTGTATGTTTGTACACACATACACACAAAAGAAACACACACACACACATATATATATATACAAATATGTACATATATGCGTTTTCCTATCTTTTCAAAGGTATCCCCGTGAGAAAAATACATAATGTCAAAATTTCTTTCAAGACTGTTGTGAAGAAGTACTTGAAAATAATGTGCTGTATTTCCATTAAAAATCCAGATAAAACATTAGAATTCAAATTCTGTAAATAATCAAATATCTTTCGGCTTACAAATAAACTGCTCATGTATCACTAAAAGTAGATGTAGTTTGTTAAAAATAAGTTAATGGTAAACAACAGGACAAGGCAGTACTCTCAATAAGCAAGAATATTAATGAGGAAAACACACAATTCAAGAATGTTTTGACTATCAACAAACAACATATATTAATTAGTTTCCAAAGAAAAGAAAAGTTAACATAGATAAAATTAAAGTTGTAATTAATAAATTCGTTATGTTTGACTTCCTTTTCTCATTCAGACGTAACAAGATTTTAACCAACCTGTGTCAGCTATGACATTTTAAAGAGACATATTGCAAAAAACGTACAAAATCTTTCGACAGCTTCATTTGCTTTGCCGGAAGAAGTATGTTGAAATGTTCGAAGTTTTGTCGCAACACAGCTATTGCCGTGGTCATTATTTTACGCGTTCAGTAATTGTGTATAAAGTTTGACATAATTCTGCTGGATATTAACTTTATTGTTTAGCTGGGTACGTAAAACTGTAACATGGCCTAAATCAATAGCTCTGTCTAAACAACTAAGGACACTGAACTCATGAGCGCCTTCGGGTATGAAGATTCGGGTCATTTCGAAATAGTGTTATATGTAAAGTTATATGAAAATACATACAGATAACCATACTCAAACATGAAGGTAAGTGGATGTATATATGAATGAGTGTGTATTTATATTTACGTGTATGCATGTATATATATATATATATATATATATATATATATATATATATATATATATATATATATATATATATATATATATATATATACAATAACTGCCAAAACGAGTAATGGAGTTTCGACTACAACTTACAAGCGATGATACCTTAACGCCAAGACACACTTATTCCCCATTTATTCGGAAGTGCGGACCAGGAAACCCATGAAGGAACCCGCGGGATTAATCATCTGTTCCTATGACGGAAAATATGAAATAAAAAAGGCGCTGTTAAAGAATGGATAGACTCCAAGAACTTAAGATACTGCATTATCTAAAGAGGAGGGAAATCAATGATGTGGTACAAAAAGAAAGTTTCTGAATAGCAGTTAATCATGAATGCAAGTATGATATTAATCATCAAGAACGTAGTAAAGGAATAACCCCAAACCGAATATCTATTATGCAAATTGTGTGTGAAATTACACAGCATGTTCAATCTAAAAGATTTGATAAACTTTGAGAGATTAAGAGAGACGAATTATCCATGGACTATATATATATATATATATATATATATATATATATATATATATATATATATATATATATATATATATATATATACACATATATATATATGTATATATATACACATAAATATATATACATACATATATATATATAGATATATATATATATATATATATATATATATATATATAGACATATATATATACATATATATATATATATATATATATATATATATATATATATATGTATGACTGTTTATATATATATATATATATA
>NC_091555.1:35939240-35941740 GCF_042767895.1 Penaeus vannamei
TATTGGAAGACATATTATTCATGTGAATATATTTTTGTCCCGAATGGAAATAATGCTTGACTTTGAGGTGATCTCATAATCGGGATTTTCAGTTGTGTATTTGTAAAAACAGTTTTTACAGCTCAGTATTATATCAATATAGAATGTTTATCATTATTATTGTTATTACTATTTTTTTTTTATCTTATTATCATTAAAGCTATCTTTGTTATTGTCATTATTTTCATTGTTATTATTATAATTATTATTATGATTACTCTCATTATCATCATCATGATTATGATTATCCTCCTCCTCCTCCTCCTCCTCCTCCTCATCATCATCATCATCATCATCATCATCATTATCATCATCATCATCATCATCATTATCACCAATATCCTTATTACTATTATTATCAATATCATTATCAACAGTATTATCTTCGTCATTATAATTACTATTATTATTACTAATTTATTCTATTATATCCATCCTTACGATTATTGTTATTATCATCATTGTTGTTTTGCTGTTCATATTATGATTATGATTATTATCATTTTATAATCCTTCTCATCATAATTATTGCTATTAACATTTCAATTATCACTATTATTTTTATATTAATACTGTTACCATCATAATCATCATCAGTATCATCACTATTATCATGATTTTATTTTCATAGTTATCATCATTATCATTGCCATAATTATCATGTCAGTGATCATCAGTATCATTATAATCATGAGTATAATAACAATAATGACAAGATTGATATTTCTAATATAACAACTAGAAGAGCGCATACATCCGCCAAAGGAATAGCATTATGATAATTATTCAAGCACCTAAAAAAATTGCCCTCGCAATAATGTTACTAATAATAGTTACCCCTTTTGGCGGAGACACACCTCTGGTGAAAATTTGATAAATATCTGTTCTTAACTTTTTGAGTTATAGTTCGAACCAACAAACTAATCAACGATACTAAAAACATAACCTCTTTGGAGTAGGTAATAATTAGTATCAAAGTACAAGGGATAACTTTGATGATATGTCCTCTGCAATTATTAATAATATGCTTTTATCATTACTGTTGTTTTCATATCATTGTATCCAGATGCTACTGATCCTGATGATGATGATATTTTATGATTATGATGATGTAATTTTATGTCAATAAAAATAATGGCACTTGTCCAATTCCCTCTTTTCTAATGACGTTTGTGATTGCAATACCGTTGTTTTCCATCAGATTTGATTAAAAAAAAAAAAAAAAAAAAAAAAAACGGTTCTTCTCGTATCAGTTTTGTTCTCTAAAACTGTAATTTGCCACATCAACCACCATTTTACTGTTGAAACCCTCCCCGTATACTGGTAAATGCCCTATGCAACAGTTACTATCACCCTCACTTCCCGTACCTCTGTGAGCTATTTTATGGCCTGCTAACTGTGTATCTGCTACGGGTCCTGGAAGTTACTGCTCGCGATGATGATAACGGCACAATGGAAGACGGAGACGGGAGAGGAGAAGGGAGTGAAGACATGGACCTCGTTATCTAACTACAAGGACTTAGTTCCTCCGCCCTTGACTTTAGGGGGAAGATATGGACTTTCGTTCACATCATTGTGACCCCAATGTATTTCTATTCTTTCTTTCTGTGTTATGTGGGAGATTACATGGGCATTGCGTATGTCTGTTATATATATATATATATATATATATATATTAATATATATATATATATATATATATATATATATATATATACATATACATATATATATATATATATATATATATATATATATATATATATATATATATATATGTATGTATATGTATGTGTATATATATATATATATATATATATATATATAAATGTATATATACGTATATACATATATATATATATATATATATATATATATATTTTTTTTTTTTTTTTTTTTTTTTTTATATATGCGACATTTTTTGGTTCTGTTCTCTGCATCTGATGAATGACATTTTAAACTGTCAGATATATTACTCCTCATCTGTTTCTGTATGGTGTTTTGAGAGGAGTACATTATATGCCTAAGCTGCTCCGAGTCTTCATAGACATCAAGTTTTTTCCCTATCTTTCAACTTTTCTTCTGGGAACACTTTATCTTGTGTTCCTGAGAGATTGGTGGGTTCATCTACATTCCATCAGCCTGGCTGGATATAAGTTATGGCCTAAGTTCCGTCATCATTCTAACTCTAATGGTGTCTTTCTTTCATATAACGGTCTGCAGAGCCGAAGACTCCATCTCTCCGAATGTCAATGCGTTCTTTTTTTGGGTATGGTATTTTGTTGAGTTGACACGGTGACGTGGTCTGTTCTCAAAATATCAGGTTGATATAACATTCTGTTGTGGTTGATATATATATTTTTTCTTTTTGTGTCAGAGAGAGAAAGGAATCGTGGTACGACGTTTTGAATGTATATGCATTCGATTCTGCTACTTGATATATATTAATCTAATCTGATAT
>NC_091555.1:35986740-35989240 GCF_042767895.1 Penaeus vannamei
AACAGCAAAGCCTTTTCCATATATTTTCTGCTATTTTTCACACAGGAACTCAGTTGGAAAATGAAAATTGCAGGCGTTGTGATGCTGAATTTTTAAAGCATGACAAACTGAAAGACATGCAATACGTGTGTGTGTGTGTGTGTGTGTGTGTGTGTGTGTGTGTGTGTGTGTGTGTGTGTGTGTGTGTGTGTGTGTGTGTGTGTGTGTATTTACTCTTATATATGCACATACCTACACTTTTTGTTATTGTTATAACTACATAATTAAATATAAATATGGCTTTTGATAAATGTAAACTTATGTAATAAATTGGCAAAGGAATTAGCTCTTTTGATTCCTTTTTAGACATAAATACTACGTATGACATTGCATTTTCCGCTAGAATCCAGATTTTTCCGTTTTCTCTTTCCTTTGAACGATTTATGGTGATCGGAGTTGTATCAAATTATTATTTTAATATAGCATTATGATATGTAAACGAAAAAATAAAAATAAAACTTGCACCGTAAAATGAGGGCATTACCCTTCCTGTTGCCATTAATGATTCACATTGCACACAGACACGCACTTACACAAATAAGTTCACAGTCAGCCGAATTCTGGTTTTCATGGAAATTTATTCATTATAATTTGCTCATTGTGTTTTCTTCAAACCATATATCTCAGCCCTTATATGGAGGATACTCGATATATCTTTTGTATCCACAGATATTCAAAATAAAGTACTTAGGGCAGATGCTACAGCTAAGGAAATTTATTCGGTCACCCTTCATATGCGTTTCTTTGACTTTCCCGCAATCAAGTGTTTTACTAGATGTTTTTCGCCTATCCGTCTTATATCGATCATCATACATGGCAGCGCTTCCAATTATAATTTCTCTCGTTGTACTGAAACAATAACTCTTATAAAGGGTGTAAGTATTCTACATTCACATCGTGTGTTCTTCTCTCATCCTTTATGCTTATGTGTCCCTCTGTTACAGGACTGCCTGGTGGAGCAAATCTGACAAGGGCTGAGAAACATTTTATTCTCTTTGTGTAGGGAAAAAGTCACAGATGGAATCCTCTTTGCACCTTTTCTTATGGTGTGCTTCGTGCGGTTTAAGAAAGTTTGATGCTTCTGTCATTGCATATGCACCATTCTTTCAGTAGCGATAGCCAGACTCCCATTAAAAAAAAAAAAAAAAAGTGCAAGACATTTCTGGCTACGCGAACGTTATGTATTTGGTAGCGTTGGCTAGTTGGTTTGCAGGATAGCTAAACAATCAACTTCATCATCATTATCATTCTTGATGTTCTTGCTCTCACAATCATCATTATCATCATCATTACTCATTATTGTTTTATTATCATTATTGTTGTTGTTTTTGTTATTATTATTATTCTACTATTATAATTGTTATTATTATTATTGTCATCATTATTATTGATGTTGTCATTATCATCTTCGTTATTATTACTGATACTTTGATTTTATTTCTGGCAGGTGGAGGCCGTTGCCCCGAGCGGTTGGCCTTTCTTTAAATCTCGGGCCATCGGGGCAGGACTCGAACTCGCGCGTGGGGCGACCCGCACACGTCATCATCATCATCACCATGATGATGATGATGGTGATTGATGATGAGGATGATGATGGTGATTGATGATGAGAATGATGATGATGGTGATTGAGGATGAGGATGAGGATGGTGATTGATGATGAGAATGATGATGATGGTGATTGAGGATGAGGATGATGATGGTGATTGATGATGAGAATGATGATGATGGTGATTGAGGATGAGGATGAGGATGGTGATTGATGATGAGAATGATGATGATGGTGATTGAAGATGAGGATGAGGATGGTGATTGATGATGAGAATGATGATGATGGTGATTGAGGATGAGGATGAGGATGGTGATTGATGATGAGAATGACGATGATGGTGATTGAGGATGAGGATGAGGATGGTGATTGATGATGAGAATGATGATGATGGTGATTGAGGATGATGATGGTGATTGATGATGAGAATGATGATGATGGTGATTGATGATGAGGATGAGGATGGTGATTGATGATGAGAATGATGATGATGGTGATTGAGGATGAGGATGAGGATGGTGATTGATGATGAGAATGATGATGATGGTGATTGATGATGAGGATGAGGATGGTGATTGATGATGAGAATGATGATGATGGTGATTGATGATGAGGATGAGGATGGTGATTGATGATGAGGATGATGATGATGGTGATTGAGGATGAGGATGAGGATGGTGATTGATGATGAGAATGATGATGATGGTGATTGATGATGAGGATGAGGATGGTGATTGATGATGAGGATGATGATTGATGATGAGGATGATGATGGTGATTGATGATGATGATGATGATGATGGTGATTGATGATGATGATGATGATGGTGATTGATGATGATGATGGTGATGGTGATTGATGATGAGGATGATGAACTTGATTGATGATGAGGATGGTGATGGTGATTGATG
>NC_091555.1:36021740-36024240 GCF_042767895.1 Penaeus vannamei
GTCTCCATGCGATACGTGACCGTGACATTTTCATTATGGACGCCATCCTCGCTCAGTCTAGGAATGTGCTTGCTTGATCCGCGTTAAAACTGCTTGTCAGACTTTCTTGTCTACTGATTAAAGAAAATAAGGATATGGACCACCGTACATGCAGAGACATGGAACTAGTTACCATGAATTTGAATTTCACTGGGTAAAGGATATGACATGCAATGCTCCAGTAACTTTCAAGAGATTACGACTTCTATAGTTATGTAAATGCTGGGTTATTTGTGCTTTTCATGTACCAGTACAGCATGACATTTTAGTAGTTGCTATGGCGACGGCTTTATACTGCTCTAGGCTTATGAATCATGCTAGAAGTAAGGCCATGGCAAAAAGCACTTGTGAATGACTACTCTGACGATCCTGTATGTCAAAAAGACAAATTGAAACAACGGCACAAGCATGGTAATAGTATGGCTCGTTGTGCTGCTTGGTGCAAGTGAAAATGGAAAACTTTTCATGCATGGATACAAGGCCCACCGGCATCTGCATACTTGATTATATCTTTGTTATTACGTTTCCAGCACTTAGACATGTAAAAGATTGGAAGGAAAAAATGTAGAGAAAAGGGAGACAGAGGAGAAAGGAGAGAAACGAGGGATAGAAAAGAAATAGTGATGAAGAGGGATGATTAGTGAGAGAGAGAGAAAGGGAAGGAAGGGGAGAAGAGACTGTGTGTGTGTCAGAGAAAGTGAGAGGGAAGTAAACAAGGAAAGAGAGAGGGGGGGGGGGAGAGAAGGAGGAAGGCAGGTAAGAGAGCAAGGGGACAGAACGAGCGATAGAGAGAGAGAGGGGGGGGGGGGGGCAAGAGAAGGAGGAAGGCAAGTAAGAGAGCAAGGGGGCAGAACAAGCGATAGAGAGACAGACAGAGAGAGAGAGAGAGAGAGAGAGAGAGAGAGAGAGAGAGAGAGAGAGAGAGAGAGAGAGGGGGGGGGGGGATAGTAAAATGGAGAGAGAAGAGTTATGCAGGAAGAGGGGGAAACAGAGAGAGAGGAAGGCAGTGAAGGAGATGGAGAGAGAAAGATAGTGAATGAGGATGAGAGAGAGGTAGGCAGAAAGATATACAGGCAAGAGAAAGAGAGAGGGGGGGAGTAAGGGAGACAGAGATAGTCAAAACGAGAATTAAACAAACATAAAAACAACAAAACAAGAAACGCTGCGGTAGAGATAAAGAAACCGATTCAAAGAAAACGGGGAGACAGAGATAAAGGTATAATGGCCAGTCTATGTGTCAAAGAAATATTTATTAATAGGTTTGAAAATCTTGTGGTGCTCGCGATAGCTTAAGGAATTCATGACCAAACTCAACCCGCAATCCAACTTTAGTGTCTCCCGAAAAGTTATCATTTTATATATGTTTTTTGACGTTGCAGCCTGCCCAAGGTGAAACGATTTTCATGGGATGGTCGGGATGTGTAATTTAAGCTAATTTTCTCACATGGGAATTTGAACTTTTATTTATATACAGAAGATAATACACACCCTTTTCCTTTGATCCTGGTCGGGAATTATCAGTAAACTTTTTTTTCTGTTTCTTTTCTTCACCTTCCGCAGGCATTGTGCAATCAGGGTTCCGGTCGAGAAATCCGAGGGAACATTTTTCTGTGTGTTCCTATATTTAACCGAGTCACATCTGACCATAAGTCTTAATATTAGATATGTATCTGCTTCTTTCCTCCGTATTTTGTATCATTACATGTTTTGTGCGTGCTATTATAAGGATCGTCCAGTTTTATACGTACAGTATAAATGAAGATACGATGTACCTACACACATTATAACACATAGTTTGAAAGATAACCCGATATAAATAGCTAGTTATGTATAGGCACACACACACAAACACCCACACACACACACACACGCGCGCGCGCGCGCGCGCGCACAGAGAGAGAGAATTTTCCACCGTGTATAGTTAAAAACTATTATTTTAAATTTCTTGTCACATTTGCACTACATCTCCCTTAATAAAAACGCCCCACATATATGTTTTTCATGGGTATTTTCCGCATTTGCTCTTCTACTATCACGCTTTTCTTCTTAACGCAGACTTAAGATAAACACATTCCCTTTCCAACTGTTTCGTACCGTCTTTATATGATGATTATTTGCAGTTCCTCGTCCTTGCCTTAATGTTGGTCTTCCCATAGTAACCAACCTGCTGTCTCTATTGATCTCGGCAGCCTCCCTTGGTGGAAGCACGCACTCAGTATAAGGAAGCTTCTAGACTCAATTTCTTATCGAATCGCTGTAAATATTCATGGTATAAGTGTCTCATAAACTTGAATCGGTGTAAGGTGGTCCAGTAGAGACATCAAACACAAAGGTTATTTTCTACTCTTGTTAGAAAGCCAGTGTTCTTATGTTCAACACTTAGTACAACCGAACTTCCAACTAGGAATAGTTCTTTTTTAAGGTATACCAGAGAAATATTGGAAAGGTATAGCGCACGAAA